>NC_142011.1:25736860-26036860 GCF_049901735.1 Notechis scutatus | reverse complement strand
ATGCAAAGCAAGATAGTTCAAGCTGTGATTTGTCATAATTGAGATGATTATGGCTTACAGTTTCATGAAAACCCCAAATCCACAATCTCAGAAAATTAGAATATTACATGCAATCAGTAAAACAAGGATTGTACATAAAACAATATCGGACCTCTGAAAAGTATAAGCATACATAGGTACTCAGTACTTGGTTTGGGCCCTTTTTGCAGCAATTACTGCCTCGATGTGGCGTGGCATGGAAGCTATCAGCCTGTGGCACTGCTGGGGTGTTGTGGAAGACCGGGATGCTTCAATAGCGGCCTTCAGCTCTTCTGCATTGTTCGGTCTCATGTCTCTCATCTTTTTCTTGGCAATGCCCCATAGATTCTCTACAGCAGTGGTCTCCAACCTTTTTGTACCAGGGACCGGTTTCAAGCAGAAACATTTTTTCAAGGACGGGGGGAGAGAATCCGAGTTTGGTAGTTTGCTTGCAGACGTTTCATTACCTGACTAGGTAACATCTGATGTTGTTACCTAGTCGGGTAATAAACGTCTGCCAGCAAACCACCAAGTTCAGGAGCGCCTCGGCCCTGCCTCCCTCAGCCCCATCCCTCAGGTGTCTCCCTCCCTCCCTCCCTCAGGTGTCTGCCTCGTTCCTCTCTCAGTCACTCTATCGCTCCTACAGCAGCCCAGGAAGAAACTGCTTCAAAGAAGCCGGGGTGGGGGGTGGGGTGGCTTTTCCTGTCGCCACAGCTTCCCGAGCGCCCGTTTCACCCCACCCGCCCGCCCGCCCGCTCGCGGTTCAATCCACAGTGCTCCGTTCTACCTGCCTGCCTGCCTGCCTTCTTAGTTTCGGAGCAGCTTGGCTGATAAAAAGAGGCGAATAGTTATTATTCTCAGCCGAAGCTGCTCCCAAACAACCAGACAGGCAGGCAGGCAGAACGGAGCACTGTGGATTGAACCGCGAGCGGGCGGGCGGGCGGGGTGGGGGTGAAACGGGCGCTTCGGGGAAGCTGCGGCGACAGGAAAAGCCACCCCCCCGGCTTCTTTGAAGCAGTTTCTTCCTGGGCTGGTGGAGGAGCGAGAAAGCGACTGAGAGAGCTGAGCCAGAGAGCAGGACAGGCTTCGGTTGCTTCCTCCCTCCCCTTCTTTCATTTGTGTCCTTGATCCCCGATCCCAGCAGCATTCACCGAAGGTGAAGAAAGCCGCCATTTTTTTATTTTTTTTTCTTTGCGGCCCGGTAAAGAGTGCTCCACGGCCCGGTACCGGTCCGCGGCCCGGTGGTTGGGGACCCCTGCTCTACAGGGTTCAGGTCAGGCGAGTTTTCTGGACAATCAAGCACAGTAATCCCACGGTCATTGAACCAGGTTTTGGTGCTTTTGGCAGTGTGGGCAGGTGCCAAGTCCTGCTGGAAAATGAAGTCAGCATCCCCATAAAGCTTGTCTGTGGAAGGAAGCATGAAGTGCTCCAAAATTTCCTGGTAGACTGCTGCGTTGACCCTGGACTTAATGAAGCACAGTGGACCAACACCAGCAGATGACATGGCTCCCCAAATCAACACAGACTGTGGAAACTTCACACTGGACTTCAAGCATCTTGCAGTGTGTGCCTCTCCATTCTTCCTCCAGACTCTTTCCAAATGAGATGCAAAAGTTGCTCTCATCAGAAAAGAGGACTTTGGACCACTGAGCAACAGACCAGTTCTGTTTTTCTTTAGCCCAGGTAAGACACTTCTGATGTTGTTTGTTGTTCAGGAGTGGCTTGACAAGAGGAATACGACATTTGAAGCCCATGTCCAGAATCTGTCTGTGTGTGGTGGCTCTTAATGTACTAACTCCAGCTCAGTCCACTCCTTGTGAAAGTCCCCAACGCTTTTGAATGGCTTTTTCCTGACAATCCTCTCCAGGTTGCGGTCATCCCTGCTGCTTGTGCACCTTTTTCTTCCACACTTTTCCCTTCCACATAACTTTCTATTAATGTGCTTTGATACAGCACTTTGGGAACATCCAACTTCTTTTTCAATTACCTTTTGAGGCTTTCCCTCCTTATGGAGGGTGTCAATGATGGTTTTCTGCACAACTGTCAGGTCAGCAGTCTTTCCCATGATTGTGATTCCGACTGAATCAGACTGAGAGACTATTTAAAGGCTCAGGAACCCTTTGCAGGTGTTATGGCTTAATTAGCTGATTAGAATGGGACACTTTGACCCTAGAATATTGAACCTTTTCACAATATTCTAATTTTCTGAGATTGTGGATTTGGGGTTTTCATGAGCTGTAAGCCATAATCATCTCAATTATGACATATCACGGCTTGAACTATTTTGCTTTGCATGTAATGAGTCTATCTGATACATTAGGTTCACCTTTTAAGTTGCATTACTGAAATAAATGAACTTTTGCACGATATTCTAATTTTTTGAGTTTCACCTGTATAAAAGTAAGCAATGTGTGAAAGTATATAGAAATAAGCGTCATCCTTTCTTGATACCAATCCTAAAATATTTTAATACAACTGAATAATCCAAGACTTTTTGCACCAGTAAACTTTCTAAAGGACTTAACAAATATATATAGGTTGAGGCTATCAGTGACTGCCAATTATTATAGTGATACATTGCCTCCAGAATCAGAAATAATGCATCTCTGACCATCATTTACTAGGAAGCACAAAAAATGGTATCCTGTTTTGTTGTTTGCAGCCTAACATAAACATCTAGTTGTGCAATATGAAGAGAGAAAAATGGTCTTATTGTATCTTTAGTCTCATCCAGTTGTCTTTTGTTTATATTTCATGTTGCATTCAACCTTATTTCAACCTTACAAATATTTTGTAATTGATAGGAAAAAGTTATACTCCGATAACATTAAAAAATTAGATCCTCAATCATAAAATGCACTGAGTTGGTTTTGTCAATATTCTCATTCCAAACTACCTTGGAGAGCTATTGTGAGAAATAAGCCTGCTCTGACATGGCCAATAAACCAAGGAAGTGGTGGCTATGTTCCTTTCATCCTTTTATATTCATAATAGTCTTAAATGATTTGCAATGGAAGTAAGGAGCCATCTTTTCAAGCAAATGTCCCTGCTTAGTGATTAGAAGTTCATTGTAAGACATGCAGCCAGAAAGAGATCACATTTCTCAAGCTTGCAGAACACCTCAATGACACTGCTGCAACAAACACAGTAGCTAATTGGGAGCTAGGTTCACTGAGGTCAAGAGAAGTATCTATTTCAAAAATAGATCGACAAACATTGAAATCAAATCTTGTACATATTACTCAAGCCTGTTTTGGTAGCTTTTGTAAATGACATATATTGTATCATTTCTTCTTATTAATTTTACATTTTTATTCTTTACTTTTTTTAGTTTTTGTAACTTTATTTTATTCGTATGCGTAGCTCAAGGTGGAAAACATAAAATGAAGAATATAATCTCGCTAAGCTGAGAGTTTAAACTGAATCAGTTCAGCTATTCAGACTAGATGTATAGGAAAACAAAACATTCTTAATATGACCTTCTGTTATAAACAATTTTTAAACACTAGGAGTTTTTGTAGTAAGTTGGGTTGCAAATGTAAAAAAAAAAAAACCTTAATGAAAAAAGGTTATATTTTTGCAAATCGTTATCATGTCTGTTTTCAAAACTTCAAAAAAGTATGAGGAAGCGCCCCATGGGTCACATGATCACGATTTGCCACCTTCCTTGCCAAGCTTTCCACAAGCAAAGTTACAGAGAAGCTGGTAGGGAAACTCAGAAATCACTCTGTTAAGTGTCCCTGGTTTCTCTATGCTTGTACTAACCCCCAATCTCCATCTGGCCCCCTCCCCTGTGCTTGTGCAGTTTCACAGCCTCCTTCTCTTGCCCTCCCCACGGCCACCCACCCCCATTCTCCTTACCTGGTGCCCCCGCTGCTTCCTGTTTTAACAAGCCACACCCACTGAAGTTATAACAGCAATTTGGACTGCTGAGACTGTTGCTACTCAGCAATGGATCATTTAACTTGTGCTTTACAACCACACTGCTTAGTAACAGCAATGCCTGTCCCAATTGCCATTGTAATCCGAGGACTACCTGTAAACCACACTAGTTACAAAAAATGTTTTTAAAAATTAGACATCAAGTTACCTTAGTGTGGAACATTGTTTTCTTATAATCCTTTAATCCCAATATTCAATCTTTTCACCATCTGCCAATGTTATGAAATGCTATGGATTCTGACTTTGAAGGATCTCTTCAAATGTTACAAGTTCAAAACATATTCACGTGTGTGGTCAGTTTTATTTTGAGGTTAGAACAACATGCACCTTTTGCTTGATCTTAGAACAAAACATTACCAATCTGGAGGCTTCTAAATGCAGCAAATGAAACAAAACTTGTTCAGTAAGAGCACAGTGTTCATCCCACATAAACAATTAAAGCAGGATCATTTACACCTGGGCGAAATCAATGTTATTAAACCATTTTCCTTGCTTAAAATATTAACTTATGGTAAATAGAGAATTGTGACTGATTATATTGTATGGATTTCCCCCCATTTATTTGAAAAACTAATTCTCCAGTGTCTAGGTTGTATTTTTTTATCCTTGCAATAAGCCACAGGAAAAGACGAAGAAAAAAAAGAAAAATATATATATACCAGAGTCAGTGAAAGTCCTGCTCCCCCCACCACTGACTCTCATGCAACCATTTCATGTACGCGGAGATTCTCCCAAGATGCTATAATTTGTCTTAGAGGCAGGAGAAGACTTCCAAGACCCATTGCAGCACTGGAGAATGTATGAGGTATGGAGGAAAAGGAAAATCTTTATAGCTTCATCTACTTCTTCAACACTTATTTCAATGAAAGTCCTTCTCCCAAAGTAAAGCTAGAACTAAGAAGAAATTTCCTGAAAGTTAGAACAATTAATCAGTGGAACAATTTGCCTCCAGAGGTTGTGAATGCTCCAACACCGGAAGTTTTAAGAAGAGATTGAACAACCATTTGTCTGAAATGGTATAGGGCAGGGGGTGGGCAAACTACGGCCCGCGGGCCACATCCGGCTCGTTGGTCTGTCCAATCCGGCCCGCCCCTGAAAAAAAATCGCTGCCATTGGTCTGTCCAATCCGGCCCGCCCCTGAAAAAAAATTGCTGGGCGTGGCATATTGCCCTGTGCCGCGTGGCCCCCAAAGCTGCAAAACAGTGCGGAGCGATCTAGGGGTAGGAAAGAAAAGAAATTTGCAAAGGCCTTGGCTGGGAGTTCGAAATCACCTTCGAGTGCGACCTCTCCGAAGGTGAGTCCCCACCGATCCCCCTTTTTTTTCCGGGGCTTCCAGGCTTAAACTTTGCAAAGGCAAAGCTTACAGGCTGGAGCGTCTTCCTGCCAAGGAGCGGGAAGGGTTCCGCCCGGCGGGCGGGGCGGGCTGCTTGGAGTGGGCTGCTTGGAGCCACCTAAAGCTAGGCCGCTGCTGGTGGAGACTTGCCCTGCCTTGGTTTCCCGGCTCGGCGGTCCTGCTCGGGTGGCACTTTAAAAGCCTGCTCCCAGCACCCGAGCAACTTTCCAGCAACTTTCGGCTTCGTTTTAACTCGCGGGCGCTCGCGCCTGGCCCCGAGCCGCGCGGCGGAGGAGAAGCCCGGCGGGCGGGTGGGCAGGCGGGCTGCTTGGAGGAGGTGACCGGCGGCACTCCAGGCTTCCCCTCCGCCGTGCGGCTTGGGGCGGCGCGGCGCCCGCGAGTTAAAAGCAAGCCGAAAGTTGCTGGGAGTTGCTCGGGTTTCGGGCTTCAGGGCTTTGCAAAGGCAAAGTTTGCAGGCTGGAGTGTCTTCCCGCTGAGGACCGGGAAGGGTTCCGCCCGGGCGGGCGGGCGGGCTGCTTGGAGCGGGCTGCCGTGCGGCTCGGGCGGCGCAAGCGCCCACGAGTTAAAACAAAGCCGAAAGTTGCTGGGAAGTTGCTCGGGTTTCCGAGGCTTCCAGGGCTTTGCAAAGGCAAAGTTTGAAGGCCGAGGAGTGGGAAGGGTTCCGCCCGGCGGGCGGGGCGGGCTGCTTGGAGTGGGCTGCCGTGCGGCTCGGGGCCAGACGCTCCAGCCTGCAAACTTTGCCTTTGCAAAGCCCTGAAAGCCCCGGAAACCCGAGCAACTTCCCAGCAACTTTCGGCTTCGTTTTAACTCATGGGCACTTGCGCCTGGCCCCGAGCTGCGCGGCAGAGGGGAAGCCCGGCGGGCGGGCGGGCTGCTTGGAGGAGGCGACCCCGCGGTGCTCCAGCAGCAGCAACAGGCAGTTCCACTCGGGCTCCGCTCAGGTGTCCGGCTGGGGCTGTCAGGAGTTGCTACCGCCGGCGCAGCTCCGCGCGGCTCCAGTCCTGCATTGCCTTGGGAAGGAAAAGGCAAAACCAGGAGCCGCTGAGCCTGAGCCTCCGGTGCCGCTGCTGCCATTGCAAAGCACCGCTGCAGCTCTTCCTTTTTGCCTTTCCCTTCCCGAGGCAACGCAGGACTGGAGACACGCGGAGCCGTGCCGGCGGTAGCAACTCCTGACTCAGGGGGCCTCCGAGGGGAGGGGAAGGAGGAGAAAAGGGGGGGAGGGGGGGGGCGATTCCCAAAAAATCTTGTGCTGACCCGGCCCGTCTGTCAAATTTTAAAAGTCAATGTGGCCCCCGAGGCAAAAAGTTTGCCCACCCCTGGTATAGGGTTTCCTGCCTGAGAAGGGGGTTGGACTAGAAGACCCTAACTCTCCAAGGTCCCTTCCAACTGTTATTCTATTCTATTCTATTCTATTCTATTCTATTCTATTCTATTCTATTCTATTCTATTCTATTCTATTCTAAATGAAGTAAGAGAGAAAGAATTTTCTAAGAATTGGATATTGTCATTTTAGCTATGCTATGCTCCTCTGAGAGTGCTGAGTTTTCCTATGGATTGTCATTTGATGTTTACTGTTAATTAGCCAGAGTTTACTGACTGACGCTATAAAATAAATATTATATAAATTGTGCTTCCCTTGTAAAGATGACCTCATTGCAGTAATCAGATTTTTAAAAGAAACTTGTTCGGCATCAAACTGTCCTCCAAATTTGATTGCTGTCAAGGAGGATTAGAAGGAAAAACATCAAGTTTAATTTAAAAAAACCTATTTGAGTGGTGTGTATAAAAAGAAAAGAAGCAAGATACCAAGGCATTGTAAGACAAAAAAAACATCAGCACAAAAAAGTAATACATCATCAGGCAAGTTGGTCATTGTAAACCAGAACATATTTTCATTAATCAATAAACAGTAAATCACTTGGCATCTTAAAAGGCCTCACTATCAATCATTTCCATAAATAATAATAGATGTTTCCTCTGTGCAACTGGTAAGACCATTAACATTCTTTGGAGCTCTTCTGAAGTATTTAATATATCAAATCTTAAAAAGTGAAATATGCTTGTAGAAAATGAAAATTTCAGCTAATTGACCTTCGTTACAGCCCTATTCTATTGTAAGTTTTCTACAGAAAACACACTCTGCATACTAAAGATTCAAAACTTGGCCTTCAGCATCTGACGTAGTAGGGGTAGGAAAAGCTTTAGAGTTACTATTGGAGAAGAAACTAGTAGGGACACAAGAATTATTTAATGATCTAATATAAAAAATCTGCATAATTTAGCCTGGAAGTTTACAATATATTAAAAATCTATAAAGACTCGAACACTATTCAATATTTTTTACAGGCAATCTAGGGACCTGGGTTGGTTAGATGTAATATTTGTTCTCTCAAATGTTAAAGCACTACATTCTCTGCAATGAATCCCATGACTGGTCACTGGCCCTGATGCTACTCGCCTTTTGCAAAGGACTGAAGACCTGGCATCAAAAATGGAGGTTAGCTACCATGAGATGTTATTGTTCTACTAAATGATCACAGCAGGTTTTTTTTTTAATGCTTTGTTGAGATTGATTTCTTGCATTGTTTATAATGTGTTCTTAGCTGCCCAAAGCCACATCTGCAAGATGCAGGGACACTTAAATTGATTTAGTAAATAAAAATGGAACATGTAAATGTTTAGCACATATACACTGCTTTCAATATTTTGTAAAATAAGAGCACGAATGACCGTTTTTTTTAAATAACTGCTGTGCATTTAAAAACATCAACTGTACCTTAGCTTTACAATGTTCAATGTGGGTAGCACTAGGACTACAACAAGCATTGGATTTGAAGTAGTAGCTCTATGAGCTAGACTAGATCGAAAATTGGCCCCATGGGAAGGCAAGAACTGCATTTTAGTGAGATAGGCTGTTGCTAGTCTGCTTAGTCAGGAATGAGTCACTCAAGTCTCTTCCTAACAATATCTCCTTTCCCTCGGGCTTCAAGAATGTCCCTGCCCTTGTTGCTTCTGTATATTCCCTTCAAGGCCATTTCTATGGCTCTCTACACAGAAAGAAACATGTATTTCAGAGCATGGCACTTGGCATGTCTCAGCAATTCCTTAAAGCCGTGTAGCAGCCGTGGATGGCAGCCATTCAACCCAGAAGAAAGAATGCCTCTCCTAAAGCAGTAGCTGACAGATGCAATAGGGGTGCCACCCTGTAATCCAAAGCCACATATCTCCTTCAAATCTGAAGTGCTGCATTGTCACAGGAAACACCAGACCAGTGCTGAATTTGTGCAGTTGAACCAGTATTTAATACTTGTTGTTAAAGGCAAATTAAAAAGTAATCTGTAGCATTGAAGGTGTCTAATATTTACAGCATTTATGTAAACAGAAAATTCAGTTATAAGATGACATGCTAAAATGATGTTTAGTATATCATGGGGGAAAGTCTCTTTTGCTAAAATAAGGTTTAGTATATCACAGAAAAAAAGTCTCTTTGGACTCAGGACAGACCTGTAATAAAAAATACTTGAATTTGCTAGTTGATGGCATCTAACTGACTTTGCTGATTTTTTTTGTGGAAATCTCCAGGAAACCTCAGAGTTGAAAGCTAGATGAAAAGTCAAAAAACGATTGTGAAAAAAGGCTTAGATTAATGGCAAACAAATCCTGTACTGTTGTCAAGAGAACTACATAAAAATGTCTAGGAGCTTAAATTGAATCAAAGGAAACTACTTTTTTTAATTAATGAAATGTAATAAAAGAACACCCAGTAGTCTTTAATGTGCTTCAAGGGCTACAAATTTTCTAGAAATGAAGGTAGTTATTCTTAATGGCGTTTACCAAAAATATTTTTGTCAGGTTACACTGAGGGAAATGAAATGAAAAAAGTAATGTGTTAAAACTAACTTTATTAAACAGCACCTAAGGTAATAAGATAATAACTATAGTTTCCAAGTTCATGTACACATCTAAGAATGAATATTCATAATGAATATCTTTTTCCATTACTATTTTGGGTAAACCTGCACTGAGTTTCACAATCCTCTTACATCTCCCTGACATCTCCCAACTTAAAAATGAAACTTGAGTAGGGCAAATAATCTTACAGAGATTTAAAGCAAATTAGAAATGCAATGTAAAACTTTTTTGTGTTATAAAAATCTGAGCAGTTTAGGAAAGATGGGAAGGAAACACGTATCAACAAAGCGTAGTAAAAGTAAAATAATTTGTTCAAAACAGCAAGGTTGTAGTAATTTAATCACAAGGCTTGACTAGCATTATATCAGGTTGTGCAATTAGTGTCACTAATTGCATAACCTGATATAATGCTAGTCAAGCCTTGCGATTAAATTACTAAAGCCTTGTTATTAAATTACAAGTGTTCTTCATTATTGTAACTAATAATTCTATACACAGAACTCTTCCATCCAACATTTATCACCTACAAATTCTCCTGCTAAAGTTTTGTGGATATTTCTTTAGCTATTAGCTATAAAAAGTAAAGGTAAAGGTTTTCCTATCAATCATGTCTGACTCTAGCCACAATGTTCAACTCTGTTTCTTGGCCGAGGGAACCAGTGTTGTCCAAAGACAATTTTCTGTGGTCATGTGGCCAGCAGGTCAATACGCCAAAGGTGCACAGAATGCTGTTACCTTCCCACCGAAGTGGTATACATAATATAAGAAGAACATGGTTACATCTTAAACAACAGATTTCTTTCAGTAACAGTTTAGGTCAACTAGAATTCTGTTTTAAAAGTTGAGCACTAAGTGATGAATGACACCTCTAAGAAAGGCACATGACTCTGAAAGAGATGCTTGGATTTTTCATGCAAAACTTCTAAGTAAAATCCCTGGTCTGGAGGAGCAGATGAAAAGGTATCTATCTGCCCAAGTGTAAATGAAAATTATAGTCTGAGCAACCAGAAGTCTGATTTAATATACAGAATAAATTCTGCAGTTCACAAAATAAATTTATCCACATAAAATCTAAAGGGTCAAAAGCATCACAATAATCTTATTCAGATTCTTAAGCACTTAGCTAGTCAACACAGATCTAATTTCTTACACCAGCTTCTTACAATCTATCAAAGGTACACACAAAATTAGGATGATTTTCCAAGCTCTGTCAATGTCAAAGTAATTATTTATTTATGGCATTCATACCTTTCTTTCAGCCACAAAGACTCCCAGAAAGCTTACAAATCAATAAAAACAAGAGACAGCCCCTGACCTCAAGTTTACTATCTAAAAAGAATGGGCTGAAAGAAAGAAAAGAAAGAATGGGGAAGGAAATGGAAAGCAACTAAATCCAGGTCCGGGATCTTTTGTGCTTAGCTCTGGTTACAACTATCTAAATTAGCTTTAAAAAGCCAAAGTTGTCAATCTTACAATCAGCTGAAAAAGAAGAGTCAAATATTTCTGGGCAGTCAATTATGCTCCAGAAAAGCTTGCTTCTGAATTCTCCCTGTGCTGCAGTCTGATAGGAAGGGCTGCTAAACAATATTTAGAAGACAAATAGAGAGAACTAATGATTGTTTTGGTCCACTTCTCTGTCTTTACTATGGCTTGAAGGAATGATTTAGAGAAAGATTGCATTAAAATGCTGCACTTGCTAAAAATCTACCTCTCAATAACAAGATGCTTACTATAGCTTCAGGTTCATTTGCCTGAAGAAAATGGTTTTAATCAAAACTAGTTCATAGAAGACAAATAACACTGTAACAGCCGAAACAAACCAAGTCAGTTAAATTTAGGTCCTCTTATTTTTGCATCTTTTCAAAATGTATTATAGCAGTGGTGGCTAACTTTTTTGGGCTCCTGTGCCAAAAACTGTGAGCGTTTGCACGCTCGCGCTCATGTGCCAGCACCCAGAAGGCAATGCACACACACACACACGCCCTACACATGCAAGTGCAATCCCCACCCGCCCATCCACCCCCCCTCACCTGCACTGCACCTCACAGCTGATTTTCGGCCATTTGAGGCCTTTTTCAGCCTCCCAGAGGCTTCAGGAAGGCTTCTGCAGGCTTTTCAGTCTGAAAACTAGGCCCATTTCATCACTTCCGGCATTTCCAGAAAAACAGGAAGTGACAAAATGGGCCTAGTTTTTGGCCTGAAAAGCCTGCAGAAGCCTTCCTGAAGCCTCTGGGAGGCTGAAAAAGGCCTCAAACCAGCCAAAAATCAGCTGTGAGGCATGTGCATGCACAGTGAGGTAAGTTGCCTGCAGCTCGCGTGCCAGCACAACTGGCTCTGCATGCCACCTGTGGCATGCTTGCCATAGGTTCGCCATCACGGTATTATAGGATAGAGTCTAGAACGGGGTGTCAAACTGGTGGCCCGTGGACTGGATGCGTCACGCGCAGGCCACGCCCACTCCAGCTCCAGAAATGGGGAAACATCGCAAAATGTCACATGACAGCAACATGATGCCACAAGTTTGACACCTGTGGTCTAGAACATGTCCCCTAAATAGATCCCATAACAGTGGCCATAATAATGGTAGCCATTTAGCAACCAAATTGTTATGCAGGTACTCCTTAACTTACAATCATTCAATTAGTGACCATTCAAAGTTACAACAGCACTGACAAAAGTCATTTATGATTTTTTCACACGACTGCTGCAGCATCCCCTTGGTCACATGATCAAAATTCAGATACTTGGCAACTGGCATGTATTTATGACAGTTTCTGCATCTTCGGGTCATGCGATCTCCTTTTGGAAACTTCTGACAAGGAAAGTCAATGGGGAAATCAGATTCACTTAACAACCGTTTTACTACCTTAACTGGGGCAAAACTCACAACAACTGCCTTGCTTAGCAATGGAAATTTTAGGCTCAATTGTGGACGTAAGTTAAGGACAATCTGTGTATTATTTTCACAGTAACTGAATTATTTAGCCATAATATAACCAGAAAATAATCGTGTTGAACAATGTGTTGATTTTATTTGCATTCTAAATGTTTTTAAATTATATGCTTTAAATAAACACTCTTTACATTTTTAAATATTGAAGTGTTGTCTTTTTTTTCTTTCAAGCTTGCATTTCTTTCCATATCAGTAAAAACAGAAGAAATTATAATTGTGCAACAGATCAAAAGTATTTTACTTACGAATTCATAATCACCGTCCAGAGGAACTCTCCAATCTGAGGAACATCTTTCAGATACCTGCCTTCCATAGTTGTTTTGCCAATTCTCTTTTTCCTTTTGCTCAAAATAGTCAAGGAAAGATGGTCTGACAGCCTGCATGGTTTCATCTCTCCCTACAAGTAAAGACACATTTATTGATTCCGAAGAGAAGGTGTTTCATGTATTAATAACCCCTTTTAAGCAAATTTAATATTCAAATATGTCCCTCTTGTGACTAATTGAAAGTAAATATTAAAAATCTGATTCACAAAGAATTTTGCCACTATGTCCTATCGGCCTATCAGTGAATGTGGTAGGCTTCATTTCACTGCTATTATCACTATAATCCTATACTGTGTCCAAACATTTTTGTCTTTTGCACTTCCCCCATAGATGTTGTTTTACTCGCTTCATTTCTCAGAGCTTCTTGGAGAACTATGACACACCATATGATAAGTTACTGAGTAAAGTCCAGTCAGGAGCAAATTCATCCAATACTCTATCTTATCCACACTGCAGAAGAATTTCCATCAGAGATGGATTCTTCAAATAGGAAATAAATAGTTGGTGATTCTAGTAACGGAACATATATATTTCCTTGCTTAGAAGAGGGGCAGGAAAGAGTTTCACAAGCCTAATTTAAAAACAGGAGGAAAACTAGCGATACACTAATTGTATTCATCTCCTAAAATCACTCAGTTTAGAATCTTTAGGTATTAATTTCTACACCTTAAAACCCACATTACATCTATACATTCCACATTGCAACTAGGTTATTAACAGACAGGTAGGATCAAGTTCATGTGAAGTATCAGTACCAATTTATAAACCCTTAGTAAGACCACACTTAGAATACTGGATTACTACTGGCCACTATATTATAAAAAAGATGCAGAGACACTTGAAAGAGTGCAGAAAAGAGCAACAAAGATGATTAGGGATCTCGAAGCTAAAACATGTGAAGAACGGTTGCAGGAATTGGGTTTGTCTAGTCTGGTGAAAAGAAGGACTAGATGTGATGTGATAGCAATGTTCCAATATTTGAGGGGCTGCCACAAAGAAGAGGGGAGTCAATGTATTTTCCAAAGCATCAGAAGGCAAGACAAGAAGCAATGGATGGAAACTGAACAAAGTGAAGCAACCTAGAACTACGAGAAAATTCTTAATAGTGAGAACAATTAACCAGTGGAACAGCTTGCCTTCAGAAGTTTTGGATGCTCCATCACTGGAGGCTTTTAAGAAGAGACTGGACAACCAATTTTCTGGAATGATATAGGGTCTCCTGCTTGAGCAGGCGGTGGGACTTCTAAGGTCCCTCCCAACTGTTATTCTGTTATCACAGTAGTACCCTGGGCAGTGATTAACGTGTAGAATTAGGGTGATGAAGATCCTGGATCAAGTCCATTGTTAGCCAGAGAATGGCTGCCTTGGAGCCAATTTCCATCTCCTACAAGACTAATCCATAGTACTGTAACTGTGGGGGGAAACAATGAGAGGAGATCGTGCTATATGAAGTGTAGAGGTTTTAGAAGAAAGACAGGTTATAAATTTAACAAATAGAAAATGTTGGGTTTGACTTATAAATCATTAAACTATTTCAGCAACTGTTTTGCTTGTATTTTAAAGATTTTTAAGACCACATTAATGATGTTATCAGGGAGTTCTGTTTCAGTTCTGTTTCTGTCATTTTAAATATTCAGGCATCATTTAGATAATGCAATGTCATTTAGATAACACACTGAGAATTTGTTTTCAATTATCTCCATTTCACACAGAGAAGAAGAATCAAGTGAAACATTCAAGAGTAGGGAAAAATAACACTGTATGTAGTTAGTGTACTTATTTTACAGCAATCATTAGCAATAGCCCACTCTGTCATGAGATGTGGAAGCTTATGGAAATAAATCCCCATTCTGTAACTAGTTCTTCTTTTAAACATATCCTTTTAAGTTACCAACCCAGGGCTAATAAAGGAAAGTATTATTCAGAAGTCTGGGTTTCTCAGCAGAGGCAATGGAATAGCCTTGCTTCTCTTTTTTTACTCTACAACTTGATGGAATGGCTGTAAATTAACTGAGAAAGTGCAAAAGGCAACAGATAGTGGAGAGAATGGAATGTCAAGTTTCTTTTTGCTCCCATGAATATTCAATTATGAGGTGCACATATATGTGACAACAATCCATGCACTGAACAAAACACAAAGCACTCTTAGAAACATTCAACAGATTTATCCAACTATTATTTAACTAATAAAAAGGATAAAATGTTTTAATAAAAGCTTTTATTTCGCAGTTAAATTACCCTTCGATGAACTTGGAGAAAGGTCCACATGATGCAGCCCACCCTTATAATCCACTCTCCTTTCCAAAAATGGAAAATTGTTGCATATTTATGATCGGTAAACCTTGACGTCTACCATGTCAATGCAATTTCTGTTTTATAGTTATCTAGAAAAGCTGCATAATAAATTCCAACTGAAGCATTTAGTCTGCAATTTTATATGCACTTATATGTTATGACTGTGGTTGGGCTTCCCAATTAACATACATAAGATTGTTCTAAAATTACTGTACCAGTTTCAATGCACAATATTCCAGATATACTAAAACCCTTATGTAATAAGGCAGACTAAAAACATAATTTCTGCAGCATAAATGGCAAAAAATGCATGGCAGTTTAGAATGTGTACCAACCGTGAAGTTGGAACAAAAAAAAAAAAGAATTACAATCTTCCCAATATATTTTCTATATAAGTTTCTATAAAACTCAGAAAAAGCTTTTCTAAAGCACAACTCTCAAAACCATTATTTAATAGCAAATTGTAACACAGTGCAAAATGTTCATCTTGGTCCAAGACAGATACAAAAGTTTGCTGACATTTGCAGTGCCAAATTTGCGCGGCCTGCTCAGAAATACAAATTTTGGTTGATTGATTTTCCCTTAATGGAAATTCCACATCAGCATAACCACTAAAGAAGTATTACTCCAAGTTCTTATTAATTTCTGGAAGATTATCTTATGTAAGACCTTCCCAAACAACATCAATGATCATAGAGGAATCTATAACAGATAGTATCTGTCTTCAGTGATATTTTAGGCACAATATTTTCACATGAAAATCATGTCCTATTGCAAGGCCAACTATAATTCCCAATTGTTAATATTCTATATTCTTGCACATTTTTTTAAAAAAATGTGCTCTGCTAAGAAGCTGGCCTATGTAACTCTAGAAGTATATTGCCTAGTATGCTGGTCTGAATAAAGCCAAACTGATACGCCCTACAAAACAATGGAATCCATGTAAAATGTCAAATACAGTATCTGCAAAATGAATCATAAAAAGACATAAAACCATCAATACTCCCAGCTTGTTTACCAAGATGATTCATATATAAATGCGATGTTGTTTTGAAGAGTGATGGATTCCTGCATGAAAATCGCCACCTACACACATTTCTGAGTTTGCTCTGAAAGATCAAATCAATGTGTCCAAATTGTTAAAGAAAAATAACTTACTTTTGAAATCTTGCAGTGTTTCACATACTATAATGTATATCTTTTGAACATATTTTATTAGTAATACAAAGTGTGGTTAGTCATAGGGATTATCATAGGCAGTCCAGAACTTGCATACCAAAAAGATCTGAGTCCTGGAATACAAAACACGCTTTAAGCCAGGGGGTGTGGAACTATGGCCCATTTTAGGACTTGGAAACTTCAACTTCCAGAATTCCTGAGCTAGCCATGCTGGCTCAGGAATCCTGGGAGTTGAAGTCCACAAGTCATAAAACATGGCCATAGTTCCACACCTTTAAGCCAATACAAGGTTCACTCACAAACCCATTTTTCCCATACATACTGTTGGGAATGATAGTAACCTAACAGTTGGGTTGGCAATATATAAACCAGGATAGTAATTTTAATACTGTATCTTTAAGAGAATGCTGTAAGTGTGATTGGCTGAGGTTCCTCCAACGGCCATAAGATGGAGCCAGAAACCTGTTTTTTTCTCCTTGCATTTCCTGTATTGCCATTTTGCCTGATTGTCGTTCTGCTCAGATTGCTGTGAGTCTTGCAACTGTTAGCAAACTCCGTTTACTGAACTCTGTTTATGATACTTGACTTCGTTTTTGGATTATCCCTGGACTGATACTAACTGCTTTAACTGTGTATGATTTGGACTGTTTGTTAGACTTTGTTTACCCGTTTACTGGAAGTAAAACCTACATTTTACTATTCAGTGTTTATGTATGCTGGTTGTGTGTTATTCAACATCACTCTCACTACGTTTCCCTGAGTGCACTCATTCTCCTAACAGGGAATACCTCAACACATGCTTTCAAAACACAAGTGCAAATATGGTTTGAGAAGTTTATTTAAGAACCTTAGTTCAAGATGGACTTGGCTATCCAAAATATTGACACCGTGGAGAAAATCTTCTGGCAAGTGAGAGCTCAATGATTGGTTATACCCATCACTTGCAGCCACTCTCGGTCATCTCCCATATGTTATAAAGCCATAATTTCAAATATTTTAATAAATCAATTTTTATTATTTGTAATCCTATATGTGTGTTGACAAAGACAGAATGAAAAAAAAACCTTTATAAGGATAATATTCTACTCATAGCATAGACAAATGACAAAGTGAACTGCCATAAAGAAATGGTCAATAGTTAATATTTCAAGGTATGCAAAGGATTCCGTGCATACAGTCTAAAATATTAATATAAATCTTTAAAATGCCAATAGCAATTTAACTGGCATTCCTAGAAGTATTCAAGTATATAAGTAAACTATAGATTTCTGAATTATTAAAGACAAGAACTTTTTCCTTACTGCAATTTTCTCTTTGAAACTCGTTTTACACAATGATACGATAAAGTATCATAAAAGTACAGATGCAAAAAAAAAATTTGAATGTCTAACTCAGAAATATAGATCACCATAAGTCTTACGTTTAGTAGTGAGAGACATGTGCTATTTTATTAGATCATAGTAACAGAGGGATAGCAAAAGTAATAGTCAATGGCTAAGATTCTATAGAATGAAGAAAATAAAGAGATACTATAGAAAAAAACAGAAGTTGCAGTGGGAAAAAGGGGGGATTAGGGGATGAAGTATCTGCAGGTCCCAGAGTGTGTTTCAATGGTTAGATAGTCTAGACATTAGTATCTGAATACATGTTTTTAAACATTCATATTTTTTTTAATCTAGGGGTTTGTTTTTAATCTAGAGAAACCTTATTGGTCACTCCTGAAGATGACTTCCAATGGGACTTGGAGTACCACCGTGCTAATCCTGTTAGACTGAATCTCAATAGTACACAGCTCCAATAAATACTCTTCTGAACCACCTGCGACTGTTGGGATTGAAGGAAACAGTTTGATAGCAATTCTGCTCTTCCCTAAGCAAGTGTTGAAAGTGAAGGAGGAAGAAAGTTCACGGCTCTAATTAGCCCAAGACATAGCTTATCCCTATCTTATTAACATTTATGAAAGCTCTGGCAAAAATCATCTGTTGGTCAATGTTAAGATTATCATCACTACGCTGATGATAACTAAATCTCTACCCTGGACTAAAAGAGAAATTAAATGGATGTCCTGACCCAGAATCTGGAGACCGTCAGGGACTTGATGGATTGAAAGAGGCTCAAATTGGATTGCTTGCAAGACAAAGTGGCTGTTTGTTCAGAAATCTTCTGATGTCTGAGAAATTCCAAATTTGGCTCTGCATGTGGTTGTTTTTTTCCCTAAAGGAGCAGTTCCCTGATCTAAGACTTCAGCAGAACATCTGTTTTGTTTAAATGTTGCTTGTTTGCTTTTGATGTAACAAGTATGAAGCCAGCCATTGTGTTCATAATTACTGGTTATTCAGTAAACCTTAGTTAAACAAACTTTGTGTAGTGTATAAGCCAGGTCTATAATTAAAATAGAAAGACGTGCTCAGTACAAAGTAACCAGCTATTTATCCCTACTTTTTATGTACTCAATAAAAACAAGTTTGTGATAAAGTGCTAAATGGTAGATATTAGATCTCAACATGTGTAATATCAATAATGCTATAAGATTTCAGTATATTTAAGCTTTACAACTAATAGATTTTTAAAAATGCATAAAAAGACATTCTGGAGCAGCAAAATCTTATCTGCAACCATAATAAAGCCATCTCTTATGAAAGTTATTTTCAAAACAGGAAACCAGGCATAAGATATAACAGAAAAAAACTGCCTGATTAAAGCTCCTTCAGCTCCCTTAAAAATATGTGATCAATCATGCTTTGTCTACACATTTAAAGGATGCTGTTCTGAGGCTCCTATAATTATACTATTTCAGATCTCCAATTTTACTGAGAAAATAGAGCCATTGCTCTGCATGAAAAATTACCAAGTGAAAAGTTTATTGAATGAAGCAGATGAGCTTTACTTTTCTAATATAATGATATGTGAGAATGACCTTGGGAGACAAAAGGAAGAGCTGCATTTTGCTGCTCTCCCCTGGGTTGGGGCAAATTCTGTCCCAGTTGCTGTATTAGTTTTATGATCGCATTCTGTAAAAAATTAGTTACTTATACATCCATGTGTTGCTGGTGGTGTAATAACGTTGCAGCTAGATGCTTGGAAGGTAGAAGTGTCCCCTAAGGACTGCAGACCATTACAAAAACTCCAATCAAAATTTTGTGCCTCTTCTTAAGAAAAAAATAAGAGTCTGAAAAGACTGAGGTGAGCCCTTTGAGATAATCCAGACAGGAAGCAGAATTATGAGTCCCAACTCTATCTTTGTAGTAAGATTACGTTAACAGAATTTTGAAGGATGGGAAACATTTCTCCTTACCTCTTTCTACTCTCTGGAAAATAGGCATACCTGAACACAGTTTCTCAGCATGCCTTGGGATAATCCACACATATGAGTTGAATCTGCCTTTCTGCCCAGAGTCATCAATCTTTGCCATACCTCTTCCTGTCGGGGCAGGAAGCCCCCTAGCCCCAGTCACGACGAAGGTGCAGCCATTTGATGATATTCCTGTGGCATTGGGTCTGCATTCCATCTGGACACTGGACCAGATGGTTGCCAGGGTGGGAGTGGATTATCCCAAGGCATGCTGAGAAACTGCATTCAGGAAAGCCAACGCCTATTCTCCAGCATGCCTTTGGGATAATCCACACATATGGGACATCTGTGGCAGATGTCCCTATGGGCGGGAAGAAGTCTGGTCCTGTGCACTCCCATCTGTATGCACTCATTGTAGCACACTTCTTCTGAAGGCCGCCTTAGCTGAGGCATATGTGTCCAGTCTGTAGTGCTTTACGAATGGAGACAGAGAGGACCATGTAGCCGCCCTGCAGATGTCCTCAAGTGAGGCCTGCGTCCCCCAGGCAGCTGTGGTAGCTGTGCTTCTGGTCGAGTGAGCTGTTACCTGTCTGGGTGTTGGAAGAGCCTGGGTCTCGTACGCCTTGGCTATACAAGCCCTGAACCAGTGGCCTATAGTTGAAGAGGAGACTTTAGTGCCCACTGAAGATGGCTGAAACGAGATGAACAGGGCCTTGGTTTTACAATACGTTGATGTACGTTTGATGTACCTGCGAAGAGCCCTCTGAACATCCAATTTGTGCCATCTGTGCTCTCTGTTGTGTGAAGGAGCAGGGCAAAAGTCGGGAAGAACAACTTCCTGAGCCCTGTGGTAACGAGAATTTACCTTCAGGATGAAGGAGGGATCGAGGCGCAGGACAACCCTGTTGTCTTGAAATGTACAGAGGTCTTCCCTGATGGAAAGAGCTGCCAATTCTGATATGTACCAGACCGATGTGATGGCCACTAAGAAGGTGAATTTAAACGTTAAGAACCGCAGGCTTACAAATTGAAGAGGTTCAAACAGGTCCTGAGTAAGGGCTTGTAATACTGTAGACAGGTTCCAAGAAGGATATCTGTGGACAGTTGGAGATTTAAGATAGATAGCTCCTTTGGGGAAAGAGCGGACAACTGGATGATGAGCTAAGGAATTGCTCTTCCCGTAGTACAACACAGTGGATAGGACTGCTACCTGCCTGCGTAGCATACTAGGAGAGAACCCTTTGTTGAGTCCTGTTTGTAAAAAGTCCAGGATCTGTGACACTGAGGCCGCAGTCGGGTCTGTACCCTTCTTGGTGCACCATTGATGGAATGCTTTCCAGGTAGTGTTGTATATTCTGTTTGTAGAAGGCCTCCTGAAGGCTTATATTGTTTTGATGACATTTCTGGAAAACTTATTCCTCCTCAGGATCCTTCTTTCAAGTGCCAGGCGGTCAATTGGAGCCACTGTGGCTTCGGGTGTTCCAAGACCCCCTGGCTGACAGATATCCTGCTCTGAGGGATCCTCCAAGGGCGGGACACTGACAGGCTCACTAGATCCGCATAACACGACTGTCTGGGCCAGTGGGGAGTGATGAGGATGATTTCTGCCTGCTCTAGAAGTACTTTCCTTATCACCCCCGGTATGAGGGGAAGAGGAAGGAAGGCGTAAAGGAGACCCTTGAGCCAGCGGCTGCGAAGGGCATTTACCCCTTCTGAGCCCGGCAATGGGAATCTGGAGTAGAATCAGGGAAGTTGGGTGTTCATTGGAGTGGCAAAGAGGTTGAGTACTGGCTTCCCAAATCTCTGAGCTATGCCCTGTAACAAATCTGGATGGAGTTACCACTCAGAGTTGTCCACCCTGGTCCTGCTTAGGTAATCTGTCTGGACATGTGGTCTGCCTTGATTGACAATCTCCACCCAGGTTCCCAGTCACTGCATTTTGGACATGAGGATTCTGGAGTGGGTCCCTCCCTGGCTATTGATGTGTGCTTTGGCTGCCACATTGTCCATTAGGATCAGTACGTGTTGGCCGGTTACTGTGCTTTGGAAGTGTTTGAAAGCTAAGTGAATGGCTCTCAGTTCTAACCAGTTTATGTTGTGTTGAAGGTCCGCTGTGGACCATTGACCCTGCGCAAGCTGGAACTGTAGATGGGGCCCCCATCCAAACAGACTTGCATCTGAAGTGACTGTGATGCAATTGGGTTCTTTGAATAGGGACCCCTTGGTGATTGCTGGGGAAACCCACCACCTGAGGGATCTGAGGACATCCAACTGGAGTTGGACCCTGACGTTGGAGGTGCTGGTGCCTGTCCCCTGAAACGGTAGGAGGAACCATTGGAGAGGTCTGGCGTGCAATCGGGCCTATGATACTATGGTTATGCATGAGATTTATTTTCCCAGAAGCTGGGAAAGCACTGCCAAGGGAGCCGCTTGCTCCGCTATGACCTGTGCAATCAAGGACCTGATACTGTCCTGATGCTCCTACAATAAATATACTTTGCATAGATTTGTGTCTATCACCGCGCCCAGATGAAGGAGGCGGGTGGAAGGTATTAGCTGGCTTTTCTGGGAATTGATTGAAAATCTGTGGTCTTGTAGAACCTGGGTTGTGTAAGTCAGGTCTGATTTGAATTGTTGGCTGGAGCTGGACTGGATTAGGATGTCATCCAGATAGCACTGGACGCGCACCGGAATTGTTCTGAGGTGCGCAGCCAGTGCTGCCAGAACTTTTGTGAAGGTTCTGGGGGCCGATGACAGTCCGAAAGGCAGGGCCTTGTATTGATAATGGTCCCCTGCATAATAGAACCTGAGAAACCTCCGATGGGAGGGATAGATGGGGATGTGGAGGTAGGCCCCTGTCAGATTGATGGACATTAGTAAATCGCTTCCCCCTACACTCTCCAAGATGGACTGCAGAGATTGCATCTTGAATCTCTTGTATTCTAAATGAGCAATGATATTTTTGAGATCCAGGATCGCTCTCCATCACCACCACCCCCGAGGACTTGGGAAGTACAAATAGAATGGAGTAAAACCTGTACCCCCTCTGGTACCGGCTCGATGGCCTGGATGTCCAGCAAATGCTGGACCGCCGTGTCCATGAGCTTTCTCCTTACGTGATTCTTGGAGGTTGGATCGCTTTGCACTCATGAGTTCCATGCTGCCTTGGTCAGGCATGCTGCTAATGCCCAGATTGCAGGGAGGAGAGCTCTCTCAATCCTCCAATCGTGTTGCTCCTAGGGAAATTCCAGGCCTGGAAGCCTTCCCTGGGTTGTGGCAGTGCAATGGCAGCCCTACCAGTCTCCTGGATAGCCTGAAAAACTCGCCATGTGGCCAAAATGGCCACCGCCTGCCCCAAAAATCAGCTGAAGACCTTGAAAATGAAAGCTGTTGCTCTGGAGCTATCCAGTTAAGCCTGGGAGCTCCAGGACGCACTGGGGGCAATTGCAGCTTCAGCGGCCCGGGTTGGGGGATCAGTTTGGGGCTCTCCCTTGACTGCCTGAGCTGTTAGGCCTTCAATTGGTAGTTCAGGGGGGGCTGTGAAAAATGGAGCAGGCAGAAGTTCCAATTGCTGCCTATTTATGATGATTTGGATACTTTGAGGGAGTTTTTGCAAACCTTTGGGAGAATCCACATTTTAAACTGCTGCTTTCTGCTGAAATTGTTGGAGCCAACCTTTGCCACATCTCTATAGGGCCAAGACTGAGTCGTGACTGGAACTAGGGGGCTTCAAGAAGTGTGGCAAAGACTGATGACTCAGACTCTGGGCAGAAAGGCAGATTCAACCCATATGTGTGGATTATCCCAAAGGCATGCTGGAGAACTAGAGAGAGTCTCTTCTGAGAGACTTCCCACACCTCCTTCGCATCTTCTGTGGACTGCAACTCTTCCTCCTGTCTCCTAACGTCATTCCCACATATCCAAAATAGCAGCTATAAGTTTGTGTACAGTGAAAACTGAAGGTCATCATTTTATGTATGGGAGTGATGCACAGTCTGATACTATAGAACCATTAGCTTATGAAAGGGTTCTTGAAAAAGAATCTTTGTGCAATTCAGGAATTGCACACAAAAATAAAAAATAAACCATTGCTGTCTCCAAGCTCAACAATAAAAATAGTACTTTGAAATTTGCACATTTGCTACTTTTGTGATGTTACAATCTCTTCAGTCTGAATGTCCACTGTAAGCACAGGATGTTGATACAAAAACATGAAAATTAAAAAGATCACAGTGAACTACATACTTAGTACAGGGAAAATCAGAGTAAGATGGCAAAATTCCACACATAGAAAGGAATCTAAATCGGAGTTCAGGGAAAAGCTGGATCAAAATGCCACAATTTTTTTGAGATGTTCAATCCTATAGATTTAAAACACCCCAAGAGTAGTTTTAACACCCAGATTGTAGTTACCCCCATTGAAAGAATGGGATGCTCCCCTAATTTTTTCCTGGTGCATATTAGTAATATGAGGCAATGGTAAACATTAAAAATGAAACTAAAGAACATCCTAATTCATGGCAATAAAAATTATATTATTTTTTCAAAACATAATACTTATTGGGAGGAAGCAAATATTTTAATTCACTCAGAGAAGTAAAAAGCATTGAAATGCCTTGTTGCCAAAACCAATAAATATGAAATAATGTTATTCAAATCCCGACCTTGAAAAGAAAAGTACCAGCAAATATTCCATCTCTTGGTCCAAGCAATAGCTAAAAAATAATGCCAATGAACATTTTCTTGGTTTAGATCTGTTTTACTTCTCAACATTCTTTCTCTATTTTAAATGTTTTTATATCTATTCATCAAAATAGATTTAAGGATGGCATAATCATGGAGGACATAGGCTTACAGGAACCAATCAGAACCAAACACAAAATGCCAGATAAGGGTAGAAAATATTTCTGATGAATAAAATTTTCACTGAAAGTATATCTAAGAAAAAAAAAACCATTGTAAGGCCCAACAGATAAAAAATGGCATGTATCACTTTTATCTCATACCTATTTTATGAAGAAATGGTTTATAATTTGTTTCTACTATTTAACAGCAGGCATGAAATATGAGCCACTCTAGGATATTAATTATCCCAATTCAACTGCATTTAAAACACCATTTAGTTATAGTGATCATTAAACCCTTTCCCATGAAGAATCCTATACAAGGCTGATAAATTTTTACAGCTAAATGAATTAATGAAATGTGAAAGAAAAATTATTACTGCAGAAGTGATAAGCAGAAAAAGAGAGCTCTAGAAATAAATGTATGTGGAGCACTCCATGTATTGAATTTGGCACAAGTCACCTTGCAAAAAAATGGCATTCTTCCCTAAATTTCAGGGCCACAAAGACAACTGCAAGGTCAGCTTGATATTGGTTTTCAAGAGATAGGCAACAGTAATAGTAAACATTCTTTACATACTGTGTTCAACAGTGTTTCCCAACTGTAGCAACTTTAAGATAAGTAGACTTCAACTCCCAGAATTCCCCAGCCAGCCAATTTTGGGAATTGAAATCCACTCATCTTAAAGTTGCTAAGGCTGAGAAATACTAGTAAACCAGGTTCCAGTTTTAATTCATATCATTGGTGGATGTGTCCTTTTTAACTCATTCTCCTGAAAACTGCTCCTTGTGCGTATTTGTCTCCACACATTCACACATCTCTTTGCACATCTATGCCACAGGCTTCTTTCTTTTTGTTATTTTATTTCTCAGTTTATGAATCTTTTCACATTCTATTAGTTGCAGGGTTTCGCTTGCTTCACTTGCCAGTATCTCTTAAAGAACCAGTAACAGCTATGAAATATGTATTTGAGAGATGTCAACAAAGTGCAACCTTGTCCACCCACCCATCCCCATTCATCAACTCATTAAAAGCATATTTTCCTGGACCTGCATCTAAAGGGTGACCCCAGGAAAAGGTGCAGGTAAAGAAGCCCAGACACATGCACCCAGACCCTCACTGAAGCATCTTTGCTGCTTTGCAGCTAAATAACTATATATCCGAAAACTCCGATTTTTTTTTCCTGATGATTGTAATACTAACACAGACATTTCTGTTAGTCTCTCATTTATACATTGTATATGTCAGGAGTCCCCAACCCCCAGTATGTGGACTGGCACTGGTCCATGGCATGCCAGAAACTGGGCTGTGCAAACAAGTGAAGCCTCATCCATGGGATGCAGGCAGCACATGAAACCACACCTCCTCCAATCCACGGGAAAAAAATCTCTCCCTGGTACCCAAAAGGTTGGGGGTCATTGGTATATGAGGTGGAATTTAGTCTGGATTCCAGGAGGGAGTGTCTGCATTCCAGAAGAGGAAGAGTCAGCAAAGTTTAGATATTTAGTTGAAGATAGAGGTTCAAGACAGCTCCTCTCTAAAAGTTCTTAATATATTTTTAATGATGCAAATAGTTTGCTTTAGTTTGGCAAGATTTCTGTCTATAACGCGAAAAACAATCAAGGAAACTGCTTAGAAGTAATTTTGTGCGTCTTTCTTGGGTTTTGAAGCCTGACAGTATAGATAAATATTAGGGACATACTGTATATGTGTACCAAATAATCTTAGGCAATAGTTAGAATAATTCAGTAATTGTTTTTAACATTATTCATAACACCAAGGAAGAAATAAGTTCTGAATCAACTTTCTACTAATCTATCATTTGAAGCTATGTTGGAGCTCCCCCTTCTGATTAACTGCTCTCAGTGCTGTATCTTTTAGTTGATGCTTCACTGCATGACTTTTTCTGCAAAAGTCAGATAATATTAACACAAAATTACACTAAAGTTCACATCTCAGTACAATCCCTATTAATTTAAAGTAGGAAGATTTCATACAGACTGCACATATCGTATTTAGAAATAAAAGTCCTACAGGCCAAGAAAAATTGAGTTAAACAATTTAAATCAAGAGCCTCCTCTTTTGTCTAAATCCCAAACAGTTGTACTTTTTGTCGCTGAAATAACACACATCCAACAATAAACCCTGGACTTAAGGGGGAAAAAATCTTCCTATAGCAGAAAAGACAAAATATTCCATCTTAAATTCCTTTCTTATAAGTACTTGAAAATAAATGTTTAATAAGGCCTTTATTGAGAACATATGCTTTGTTCTCAACCTGGAGGAAGCAATCAGCATAGTCTAAGCGAGCATTTTATATCCATGTCCACTTGTAGTATAAGCATTTGTAAATGTTCTATCTATATAGTAACCATCGCTAATATCTGTGCTACTCACACTAGCTTTTCCTTATTTAAAGCTTAAATTTTGTATTAAGATCAATGGCAGATTCAGATAGCTGAATATTATTTTTTGTTTTTGCTTTCTATTAAGCTTCACAACTTATTATGCATTCTGATCTTAATGACATTCTTAGTAACATATCAGTAACATTCATACCCAACTGGATGCCTTAGTTACAAACAGATAAACATTTAACAAGGAAACACAGTACCATTATAACTCTAAAGCCAAAAATTCTGCAAATAGAAGGGCATGGAGTAAACATACAACTAAGACAACTACAGACTGAGAAAATGCAAGAGGAAACAAAAAGGAAGATAAAGAACAGCCATCAAAAGAGACAAATCAACTAGAACTAATGAAAGTAAAAGCTCCAGAACTATGAAAATAGAACCCAGATGATGTTGTAAGTGCAGTTGTTTTACCAGTTTCTGGTGAACATGATGGGCACCCAGACTTTGAGTGGATCAAGAAATGATCCCTGAACAACTCAAGAGCTTGGGCTTTTCCTTATTTAAATCAGATTAAATACAGAGATATGGTGATTACAAATGCTGGTCATGCAACATAGGTGGATTAATACTTCAAAGAATTAATGCCAAGTAGAATAACCTGAGTAGAAGATTAATAATCCAGCTGCCAGTCTCTGGTATCACCTTGGCTCTACATGGGCCAAAAATCAGGTCATGAATTCATGAAACATGCAACAAAATCAACAGATGGTAGACAATCCAAAATACATGTACAATATTCAATGAGATATAACAGCACCTAGTATAGAGTTCAAAGCAGAACTCATGATCACTATTAGTTTTGCAAGTTGGGATATGATTAAGTCAAGAAACACACTATGTCCATTTGACCCTATTATGCATGGTTAATTTAATCAATATTTTCTCAACCTGATTTCCTAGGTTTATTGATCTATAATTTAACCATGCAGAATTGGCTGAGAGAACAAACAGTAAACTAAAATATGATGTGCTAAATTGTGGTTGCTTTGTCTCTTAATAATCACAACTATTAGTTTCCCTTATTCTTGTTTAGAATTGTGCCTTATTGAGAACTGCTAGGACCACTTTTATGCTGTCAATCATTGCATTCTCTAGAGGAAACTCTCCCAGTAAGGATTGATTCCCAATAGGCCCTTTTTCAAGGGATGACTTGTTCTTCAAATGCCTATGTCTCCTTAAGCTTGCACTCACAAGATGCTTGCGTTTCTTCAGCTTTGGACATATTTTTCAGACTTAGCTCTGATTATTTAGCCTCTTGTACTTCTAAACAACGAATGGCCCTCAGAATTTCATGATTTTATCTCCAGCATTCCAAACTTCTATGGCAAACTAGCCAAATTTCAGAAATATTTTTTCTTTTCTTCAAAAGAAATGGAAATGCAAGTGGAGGGAAAGCCTCTACTATTCTGATCCTAACATACACACTAAATGTTTTTTTTTAAAGGCTGAAATCTTATCACCACTTGGTAGCAGAGAATGGGGGCAATCAGAAACTTATGGTAAAAATTGATGATAATACTAAAGACCTCCTGCTTTCTTTCTCACAACTAAAAAAACATTTAAAAGCACAAGCAAACTGAAAAAATGTTTAGCCCTGACCCCTCTGGGGATGTTATCATGTCATCCAGATGTTATTTTGCTAGTGCTAGAAATATTTTTTGGAATATGAACAATATAATGAAAGTAAAATATTACTTTGAATTTTTATTTATACAATGGTATTAACAAAATTTCAAGTATGTTAATCAAAAACCAGCAGATACAACTACACACTTTACAAATTACTAAATGATTTTTTAAACTTTATTTTCATAGTAATAAAACCCTCTACAGAGATTCCAATCATTGAGTAAGATAAACATGGGCCTATCTGTCATTATAAAAACCATTTAGGTCAAAATAACAAAATTCTAAAATTTTCCCATGGAAAGACAATTAGAAGAATCCAAACTATGGGGTGGAGGGGGAAGCCCACAGGAAGTTAGAACAGCAACTAACTGCATTATCAAATTAGTTTTCTTATTTGAAATCGCAAATATACAAAGCAGGCCGTCACCTCAAAGCCACACAAAGTCTTGCCCCTCCCCAAGCCAGTTAGGATAGGATATAGGATAGTGGCAGAACCCTTTCAGTTCCATCATACCTCACATTCATATAATGGCAGCAATGACAACTACAAGCTGATGCTTTTCCAACCAGGTTGCCAGAAGACACTTAATATCCCAGAAACATCTGTGTTTCAAATATAGTCCTCTCGCTAGCACTTTTGAGATGGGTGATATTTGAGAAATATAACCTGATCACCCAAAAGGGTCCTTTGGGGCCATTTGCTATGCTAGTATTAAACTGAGAAAAAGAATGTTTTACTGTAATGATAACATTGTTTATACAATGCCTGCTTATGTATAAACCCATCTGTAGATAAGCCGACCTTCAGTTTTTTAATCAAAATGTATCACAAATGTGCCACTAAGCTGACCTGCATTTTTCATAGCACTTTAGTTAAAAATTCAGGGATCAGTTATCTACAGATGGGTGCATCCACATATGTCTATGGAAAATACAGGTACTTGTAAACAGTGTCACTATATGTATCGTATATAAACCTAACCAGACATTTTGGGTGAATTTTGGCATTAAAAATTCTAAATTTATTCACAAATATATACGGCAAATGATTTTGTTCAACAGCTAGCACCATATTTATTGTACACTGTTGCTCCATAACAAGTTAATTCATAAAGTCTTCTTCAGACCAATTACATTTGTGCATCCAAGTGAGACAACCAATGGCTATAGTACCTCCTTCTAAAACAAGAAAGTTCTTACCTAGCAGAAACAACCCAATTTACACGAATTATCACCTTTATTTGGGAAATACATTTTAAATATTTTTTTACTATATTGAATTCCTGAGCATCCCTTTTCCCGATTTGGCTGAATAATGATGATTTTAAAAAGCACTTACTTTTCATGGTCCCATCTTCCTCATCTTCCGCATTTATGACCATTGTTCCTAACTGTGATGCTAAAGTGTCATTGTATTCTATCATGGTATTGACACCTTCGCTCATTCCACAAGCAGCTCTGATTGTACCCATCTCTTGTCCCCTTGCTCGAACCATGGTCCTAGAATCAATTTCATCTTCTTCCTTCATTGAGAGAGGAAAAAAATACTTCTAACGTAAGTAAGGTAACTCCAATCGTCTAGAATCATTCCAAAACATCATGGTTCTTCAATTGCCACTGAAACATTCATTACGACTATTCTTGCCACAGTTCTTAAGTGAATCACTGCCGTTGATAAGTTACTAACCCAGCTGTTAGGTGAATCTGGCTCCCCCACTGATTTTGCTTGTCAGAAGGTTGGAAAAGCTGATCCCATGATCCAAAAGCACAGCAACGGTCCAAGATATGAACTAGTTGCCAATCTTCTGAATTTTGATCACATGATCATGGGAGCAGTACAAAGATTGTAACTGTGAAAAATGGTCATAAGTCACTTTTTTCACTGCGGTTGTAACTGGAAGGAAAGACAAGAGAATGACCACCAGAAACGTGGTTGAAATTACAGTGGCAATGGGTACACTATTGGAAGACCTGAAGGACCATGGCTGGGAACGAATCATCTTGGAGGAAATTGATCTATGTCAGTGGTCGCCAACCAGTGGGCCGGGGACCACTAGTGGTCCGCAAGAAAATTTTGGTGGTCCTCAGAGAAAAGTCACTCCCAAAGCAATTAATGTGGAGTGTGAAGGATGTGTGTTTATTTTCATGGTCATGATGTGCACTGAATATGGTGTTTGATTTCGTTGTATGAAGTACAATGACAATAAGGTAAACTAACTAACTAATACAGGCTGCGTGGGAACACAAGGCTGTACTGCCCACAAAGCCCATGGGAACACAAGGCTTGCATCGCTTGCATTGCGCATAACTCGAGGTAGTGAGGGGAGGGGGAAAGGGAAGAGGGGGGGAACTTGCCCCACTCACCCCACGCACTTGGCCTGGTCACCGGGCTGCTTCTTTCCACTTCTTTCTTCTTCTGCTTTTGGCTGCACGCAAGGAAAGCAGCAAAAGTCTTTCTTTCTCTCTCCCAAACTCTGCCAGAAATGAGTCTTTGGGACCCTGCAAGGCATCCTGCTCCAAGAGGCTGCACCATTCTGGCAGAGGTTGGGGGAGAGAAAGAAGGATTTCTGCTGCTTCTGCTGCTTTCCTTGCATGAAGCCAAAACTCCCTCTCTCTCTCTTTCCCCGAGAACAGAGCTGGAGACGGTATCCTGCGATCCCAAATAAAGAATGATTGATTGGTAGGAAAACGGGGTGGGGAATTTTCCTGCAGACTTTTTTTTGGGATTTTCCCAAGGTCTATGGTCTGTAGGATTTAAAATTATGAGTGTGATGGTCCCTGAAGGTCCAAAAGGTTGGCGACCCCTGATCTATGTGATCACTGATGCTAATTTGATGGCACACAATTCTATCATTAAACATCAAGAATGCAAGGCAAGGGAGCTAGAGATATTAAGAAACTTAAATCATGTCTAATTAACGGCAGAGAAACATTTGTAACAGAGCAACCATGTTCCTTCTCAACTGGCTTCAATATATCAAAATGACCCACAGGCAATAAATTAGGATGGCTAAAACAAAAAAGAGCAGCAAACTTATGAGAGGCAGTAAATGCTACCTTTTGAAGTAGTTTCCACCTTCTTTATTAGAGAAATTAACAAAAATAAATAAAATGACTTCCATATTTAGAAAAATAAAATAGGAGAAAAAAGCAAACTTAGTTAAGAAGATGAAATACTTCTGAAGTAGATAATATCATTGATCGATTCCTCACAGTTCAAACAGGTGTCAAAAACCTTGCCTTCCTAAGTGCGATAATTGTCCAACCACTATAGTTTATTCGTTTGTTTAATAGATTATACCCATCTTTCCTTTGGGAGTTCACAGCATCATTCATGTGCTCCTTCTTCAGGTGCCTTATGCGAATGAGCCTTGGCTTTCTGAAGTTTCATGGAACCTGCCAATATCTCATCTCTCCCAATACACAATACACAAAAGGCCTTAGAGGGGTCAAGCGATCACCTACTATTCACAAAGAAATGATCCTATTATTTCTCTTCATAGGATAGGAAGGAAAGAGGGTGAGGGCCAGAACAGTGGGAAAGACTGCAGTAAGTTCATCTTACAGTCTGTTGATGCTTCACCTTCAAAGAAGTGATTTTTTTTAAAGGAAAAGTTTCTACATTTAAGAAATTAATTTAAAACATTTAAGAAATGCCTGAGCAGGAGGTGGATTAGAAGACCTCCAAGACCTTCCAACTCTGTTATTCTATTCTAAATTAATTACTGTGTTGTTTTTAATTTTCAGGGTATGCTAGATACTACTCAGAACTGGTTGGAACAGATCAGCACACAAATACTAGCAATAAATATTAATAGAGTGAAAAGTATGGGAAAAAAGGAGTTTACAATGCTACTACAGAAAACGTTATGGCTTTAGCACTCACTGAATTTTCTTCATCATCATGAAACATGTCACGCTGTTGAGCTTGCTGAATTTTTAGTTTAATATCCATTGCCTCATTAATCATATCTCGCAAGATGAAAACTCCTTTGGCATTTTTTACAAATGGGTGCTGAAAAACAGATATTAATTTTTTAACATAAAAGTTAAAGGCAGTAGGAAAAACTCAGAACCCAATATTATGTTCATACACCTCTAAAGAGAATGCTAGTAGTAACTTTAATGCAAAACCAGCCAGGTCAATTTTGTTCAACTTATACAGAAAATGAAAAACTGATACGCATTTCTGTAATACTTTAGAAGTACTCTAGAACAGAGAGGTCCTATCTGCAAGATTTAGTCAGACCCTTTTAGAATCTTTGGAAACTCCCAAACTCCCCAAGCAAAATTCAGACGCACAATTTTTCAAATTTTGGTAAAATGAAATTGAAAAGACCAAAAAAAAAAAAAAAAAGGAAAGCTTCTCATTCTCTTCTCATCCTCCTTTAAAAGCTCAGAAGAAAATTCTACTTTGTTAATGTCTCCAAACATGTATGTGGAGGCAACAGCTCCATATTTCCTTCCATTCCAGAATAGCAGATACTAACCTGAAGCAACTGCGTAGCAGTGGCTCTTTGTTCTGGACATTTCACAAGACACTGTTTTACAAAATCTGTAAATTCGTCTGACCATAGTTCTGGCTTTCGAAATGTTGGTGGTGGATTTGTTGGAATCATGAAAATTGCCTGCAAATAATAATATTGGTTTTTGCCCTTTGCTCGTGTTATATAACTAAACAAAAAATAGATGCACAACAAAAATACTTATCAGAGCCCAAAGGGCCAAAACGTCCCTATCGTTTTGTAGGACAAAAATGGGACTACAACTTCATGTGGCTATTTTTTTGATCACAACTATTAAACACCACTGGCACAATTTTCTGCCATAATGAAGTTGGAAAAGGATGAAAATTATAGTATTAATCCTGAAATAGGTATTCAAAAACAATACAAAACTTTATCAAGACCTCAAACCCTGCACACATGTGAAATGGGTGTGGGTTAATGTCACCCATGTCATCCTTGGCCTCACAGAAAATTATATTATCTTGTTTCAAAGCATAAGGCTGAAACTGGACATTCCTGTAGTCTTCTGCAACATATTAAATGCAATGGCACCCCAACTATCTGAATGATCCAGATTGGAAAAGCTGTTCTAGTGGTCTTCATCCTCAGTTTCAGTATACAGATAGTCCTCGACTTACAACACTTCATTTAGTGACCATTTGAAGTTACAATTGCACTGAAAAAAGTGACTTATGGCCATTTTTCACTTACAACTATTGTGGCATTTCCATGGTCATGTGGTCAAACTTCAGACACTTGGCAATTGGTTCATATTTATGACGGCTGCAGTGTGCTGGTGTCACGTAATCCCCCTTTGCTACCTTCTGACAAGCAAAGTCAATGGGGAAGCCAGAGTCACTTAACAACAGTGTTACTAACTTAAAAACTGCAGTGATTCACTTAAGAAATGTATCAAGAAGTCATCAAATGGGGCAAAATTCATTTAACAAATGCCTCACTTAGCAACATAAATTTTGGGCTCAACTGTGGTTGAAAGTCAAGGACTACCTGTAATTAGCAACAGCAGTACAATATATTTCAAGTGAGTGGTACGGTGGCCGAGAGATGGAGCTCTCGCCTCACAATCTGTGAGTTCATAGAGGCAGATATTTCTCTCTCTGGGCACGTTGAGAATATATTTGTTGAATATAACTCCGCAATGGCGACAGGAAGGGCATCCAGCTAGCAAACACTTAGCCCAGACTTCCACCGCGCAAGGGATTATGCGGTCGTTAAAAGATGATGACTACAATATATTTCAACATGGGCTACTTTACGGATTTGCATTCAAATAATTTTGAACTTTACTGAATCCAACTTCCTGCTTAAAGTGAGTTGAAAATGATAAACATTTTATTCTTTAAGAAGACTTAACAGAAACACATAGATGTTTCACTTATGCAGGTAGTCCTCACTTCATTATGGCAACTGGGATCTGCACTCCATCCCTAAGCGATATGATCTTAACATGCAATCTCACGTGACCACACTGATTTAACAACAGCTGCTGCAGCAGTCCTAGTTGCCAGCATTAGGTAAATCCCATGTGGTTGCAGCATCCTGCAGTCACATGATCATCATCTGCAATCTTCTTCCAGCTTTTCCATAGACTTTACTTGTCCGAAGTTGGCAGTGAAGATTGCAAATGGCAATCACGTGACTATGGACATTGAGACACTATAATTGCAAGCTGAATGCCAAGCACCCAAATCACAACCACATGACCACAGGGACACTGCAACTATCACAACTACAAGGATTTGTCATAAGTGAATGTGTGATCATTCAATGAGACTGCCTGTACTGCTGATCACAAAGGAAGGGAACCAGAGGCTTCAGGCAGGCCCTAATTTTTTTTTAATATAGCTATAGCTATTTAATAACTATAGCTATTCTAAGAATAGACAGTAAGCTTCATTTTTTAACATGATGAGAGAAGTTATTAAGCGTATGGTGCATAGACATATTTAGTAATCAAATTTAGTTTTTGTTTTATGCCTGCAAAAAGTTAGGCAAATCTAATTTACTACACACAAAATCCTCATCATGCATGTGGAACCTTATTAAGTTGGTGTTTAGAGACTTTATCTAGCAAAGTAGGATCAAACCAAAGATAATGAGAACTAGGGCTCTACTAGTGTGTTAAAGCTACAATCATCTCTTATCTTGGTCCAGTTACCCTCATTGGATGAATATCAGCATATGGAGGTTTTCCTTCAGCCATTTCAATGGCAGTGATACCCAGAGACCAGATGTCTGCCAGACAATTGTATCCAATTTCTTGGATCACTTCAGGTGCCATCCAGAATGGAGTTCCTATCACAGTATTTCTTTTTGCCATAGTATCCTATGAAGGGAAACAAATTTTAAAGAAATTAGCTATTTAAAAGGAACCTGGTAAAAACATATTCTGATCAATTATTCAAATACTTTCAAATATTCTGTAAGCTATACTGTAACTTTATAATTAAAGATATTGTAAGCTACATTAAACATTCCTGCATCAATTTGGTGAATATGCTCTTCTAGAAATCAGGAGATTATGAGTTCTAGGCCTCTCTTAGACAAGAAAATTGGCTGGATGACTTTGGGCCAGTCATTCTCTCAGTCCAACTCACCTCACAGGGTTAATGTTGTGGGGAAAACAGAAGGAATATTAGGTAAGTTAGTTGCCCTGAGCTACATGTACAGAAGAAAAAGTGGGAGAGAAATATGATAACCCATCTCCTATGATTTTCAAAATATTTGAAAGTAAAGATGGGCAAAACACTCTGAACAGAATAGCTTGGCTCAAGTTGCTCATGCCTGCACTGGAACATATAACTTTGTTCCAGGAAGGAGGAGGAGAGGCAAAGAAAAACCCAAGGATATTAGTGGATAAGAGAAGAGAGAGGCAGAAAGACCAGGGGAAAGAAGATGATGCTTCTGACCCTGCTGGCAAGGTGATAGAATGTTTGTGCTGGACATTCCCAATCCAGCAAGAGTGGAGAGAAAGAAAAAAAGTGGTGAGAAGATTAGGGATGGTCAAGCTGGTAGGATACGCTGGATTGGAAACAACGCACATCAACCTTGTCCTATTAAACCTGTCTGGATTTTGTTTTATTCAAAATCTAAACAATCAAAGCATTCTGAATTTCAATTTTTCTAAATTATGCCTGATCTGAACAAGTTAGCAAAACCTCCAGAATACGATGGTTCTGGGTTGGAAACAATTTTTCCGGCATTGTGCACATCCAAGTCAACAGAGATACATTCAAATGAAAATAATTTCTAAAAATCTAAAGCTTCCAATCTTAGAAGATCAGGTTATTTATATATGCTTTTAGTTCTCCAGAGACCATCTCATATTATATAGCAACATTTGAGCCAGAAAATATACTCCTGTTTGGTTTACATATATCGAACTAGAATGTTTATTTAAATACTGGCATTTTGTGATGTTTGCATCCAGTCAATACAGTTTGTAAACCATTGTTAATATATTACTATGCTGCCAACTGTGGCTTGTTAAACAACCAATTCTTTGCACAATATTGGAAGAGGTATATCAGTAGTTTTTACACTTACAGTAAGCTGGCCAGCTACCCCAAAATCTGCAAGTTTAGCATGTCCTTCTGTATTAAGTAATATGTTGCCAGCTTTGATGTCACGGTGTATTTTCCTCATGAAATGTAGGTATTCCAGTCCTTTCAATGTTGATTGCATTATTGTAGAAATTTCATCTTCCATCAACTGTAGAAGGAAACTTACTAAATGAGCAAAGTTATTACTAAGACCCTATTATTATCACTTAAAATACATGTCTTCTATTAGGATAAGGGATGGAGAAGGCTACAAGAGGATAATGCGACTTATTGATTTCCAGTAATAACTATTTCCAGTGGAACATAGAAGGAAAGTTCAATTTCTGCACTTTCACTTTTTTTTTTATTACTCAATAAACCAGACTAACGTTTATAAAGTTCATCAACTTTAATCCAATTTTTTTATCCAAAAAAATCCCCTCAAGCATTTATTCAGATCCTGAAGCAGCACATACCGTTTTATTTCGTAGTCGAATTATATCAGACACAGATCCGGCACCGCAATATTCCATTACTATCCAGAGGTCCGTGTTCTTAAAATAGCTGCCATAATATTTGACTACATGAGGACTAAGGAAGACAGAATGTATTACTGAATTGACTCGTGTACATTTTGCAAAAAAAAAAAAAAAAAAGCCGGCTACGAATTAACCCAAAATCCTAGGATTGGGGGAGTATTAGGATCTTAAGAAAAAGCATAAACTCATAAAAATGAAATTCCATTCTCTGGTTTTCAGTTATGTATTTCTACTCCTATTTCAAAGGAGTGCATTTTTTTTGCACAAGGCAACTCATGCAAGTGGAAGAGTTTCATTTAGCTGGCTTGCTCGAAGGATTGAGCTGGCAAAGCAAAAATAAAAAAGCTGCAGACCTTAGCAAGACCATTCTGTGAACATGGGACAGCACTTTCCACATTCTGTTCTGGGAAAACAGTGTCAAAAATTACTGGTATCATGAAAGGGCAGGAGAACAAGATCTTGGATTTCAGTCTTGAGTGCCCATCTGACTATCTCTTTCTCTCATACATATATACCCAGGCAAAGCTGGATTCCTGTATTCTGCAGCAATTATGCAGCTATAATTACTAAACTAGCAATAAACATTTTATTTAATGGTGTTAAGTCTTTGAAACTTCTGCTGTTATTTAGCTATGACTATGAAAATGACAGCTGAGTATCTGAAGAGTCGTGTTTTTCTGAAGTCCAGCACTTCCAACAGCTACCCAATATTTAACCGGGAATATACTAATAAAATATTTCAATTCAGGCATGAAATGTTATTCAAGTTGAGAATTTTTATAACTATTATATTGATATTAGCCACAACTTTTCAAATTACATTCTTCTACAGTAGGAATGTTTTAGTTTCTTATAACAGTGTGTGTGTGTGTATCACACACACACACATACACACACACACACACACGTATATATATTTAACAGAGAAAATTGTGCAAGATATATTTTTCATTATTTTCTATCTATTATCTTACTAACATTTAAGACATTTCCAATACATGGTGAAAGCTCACACAAAGGTTCCTCTGATGTATTATTCTGTAGAAATTCTTCAGTTGTTTCAAAATAACAGCAATGAATGAATGGTTCATGAATGGTTTACATATTCTTGTTGTAGGAAAGGTGTGTCCTCTCTCTAGTCCCCCACCCACCCACCCACATTCTTGCTTCCTCTATAAACTAGTGAAAATCTGCATTTGGGGATGTGTGTGTGGGGGGGGATTATTGTAAGAAGGTTAGGCAAAGGCAAGGAAAAATGTTTTTCTTCAATTATTTCATCGGATCTTAATCTCTTCAGCAAATGGAATAATTCATTATCAATTAAGTGGGACAGTGTTACAGTTTTAACATATTTCAGACTGCTATGCTTATTCGTTAATAATCTATTTTAAATCATGTAAACTCCTTTCAGCACCAATAGTTTTTTTCTAAGCTTACATATATATCTTTTAAAAAAGATATGGATTTCGGAGTATCTACTAATATTCCAATAATTTTCCAATAAATCATTTCCCATAAAAAGATTTTTAACAGAACATTAAAGCTTTTGTATTTTAACCTTCTTTGAATAAACTAAACATTTCTGAAAAAAAAAAACATTTAATCACTTTATTAATCACACTTAATCACTCCTTAATCACGTTATTTTTTTAAAAAAAATATTGTAGTTCAAGAGGATTGTGGGAAATTAACAGAGCTCTCTTATTTACAAAGTTCAAAACAACCTAATGAGACAAGACTACATAGATCAATATGGCCAATATCAATATTGGTGTTTAGAATAGACTTTCTCGAGTTTAGCAGGATATGAATAAAATAACTAAAAGTTTCAATGGCTCAGAAAGAATAGAAGCAACAGAAAAGGACGATAGATTTAATTCTTTATTAAAAATATCACATCTGCCCAGATATCCAGAGTAGTGTCCTGGATAGTGAATATTTCTTATTAAAATAAACAGGCCCTGCTGGTGTTCACTATTATGCTCGGAAATTCCAGGAAATTCCTGACAACTTTCTCCTTCAGAGGGAAGACATAGAAGGAGAGAATATGCTAAACATATCTTGAACTTAACTAATACAAAATATTTGGTAGAAAGTAATGGAAACTTTGAGGAAAGTTACATGATAGTATAGTTTCTGCTATTAAGCAAAAGTAAAGATGAATATAACTGAGTATTATCTTGAACTTCAGATTTAAAAAATTCATAACAATGAAAAGTGGATCCCTGAAAGGTGCTCTTAAGAAATAAAACACTAAAAGCACAACAGACTCATTCCAGCAGACAAAGGAAAATAGCAGAAGCACTTAATGTGGCAGCCCAAAAAGTTAGCAAAAATTAAACAAGGAGCATATCGAATTAGTACTGAGGGACAGGATGCAGAGTAATAGCATATACAGGTAGCCAAAATTGTAGGTGGTATCAGGAAAGGTCAAGCTCAAAATGAGCCAGTCAATAAAGGGTGCCAAGAATGACACAAAGGATGTCTATTGAGATTCTCAGTTATCCAGGTGATGGTTGTCCCAAAGGTGCTTTCTCAAGAGGCAACTTGGCTTTCTTTACTTTTCCTTGAAAACATTTCACTTCTCACTCAAGCTTCTTCATTTCTGACTGAATGGTGGAGAAGCAAAACATCTTCAAGAGCTGAAGAAGCTTCAAGGAAAAACAAAGAAAGTCCAGTTGCCTCTTGAAAAAACACCTTTGGAATGACAAAAAAGGGCTTCTTCAGGTATGGGTAAAAAGAAAAAAAAAACGTTTAATGGCTATTTGGTGAAAATGATAAAATCCTAACTGTTAATGAAGAAAAAGCAAAACTATATAATTCCTACTTTGATTTAATCTCTCAGAAATCTTAGAGAAAGGGGGGGGGGAAACAGCCGAATTCTGTCTAACTGTAGAAAGGCAAAATGGAATTCTGAATACTTCAGACCAGGTGTCTCCAACCCCCGATCCTGGGACTAGTACCAGTCTGTAGCATGCCAGTAACAGGGCCGTGCAAACAAGCGAAGCCCCATCTGTGGTATGCAGGCAGCACACTAAGCCACACCCCCTCCAGTCTGCAGAAAAACCTTTCTCCATGGAACCAATCCTTGGTGCTCAAAAGATTGCGGGGCTTCAGACTATTTCATCTGAATTTTTCAATCTGAAACATTCTACAGATTATTAAGAGTTTGATCTGTAAGCATCTTAAAACAAGCTCTATGGTTTGTCCAAAACAAATCTTGCCAGAGTAAATTTATCTAGTAATTTTATTAGTAGATTGTGAAATGCTATAGATCAGGGCTGTCAATCTCCTGGCCTGTGGGCTGGATGCGTCATGTGCTGGTCATGCCCCCGCCCGGTTTAGTGAAGGGGGGAAAAGTCCCAGTACGCCACATGACATCACCATGGTGACATGAGTTTGACACTCCTGCTATAGACATAGCTTAACTTCGTATTTAATGAGAACAAAACCACTACCTAGAGAATAGGATGAAAATAACAGAATAAATTTTAAGAAAGAGAAATGCAAAGTTCTTAAATTATGAAATAAATCGAAGGTACAGATATTGGTCCCTTTGGTAACAGCACAATGAGGTATAGTGGAATAGTAAGTACATCACCAGATAACTAACACCCAACAGAGTGACATAGCTGCCCAAAACCAAATGCAATTTTAGGCTAAATCAACACCAATCTAGTTTAGAAATCACAGGAAGCAATAGCTCCATTATAGGTTGCATTTGTTTTAAGTACTGTGTGTAATCCCTAGCGCAGTGGTGGGATTCAATTTTTTTTACTACCAATTCTGTGGGCATGGCTTGGTGGGTGTGGTTTGGCTTGGTGGGCTGATTGTGTTTAGCTCTGAGAAAAGTTATGCATTATATCCCTATATGATAATACTTCTAACCTATCTGAAGTTTGCTGGTTACTGTATTAACAATATAGTAAAAATAAAATACAGTAAAAGCTTTCTTTAGGTAAAAGAATAGACTCTGTTGTTTTCTGCCATTTTGAAGCACAAAGCACTGCAGGAATTCCATTTCTTCACACTATCTCCATAGAAACGTAGGTGGGAAAATATAAATCTGTCCATTATTTCACCCAACACATAATCAAGAAACCATTTCTTTCCACCCATCAAACTAGATAAAAAGATGATATAACCTCCCACATAATTTTTTAAGAGTCAGTAGAATGAGAAATAAGAGATTTCCCATTGGTAAATGAAAATATTGAGTGCTGATACTTACCTATCACATTGTTGCATTATTGATATCTCCTTAATAATCTCCTGCAAATCAGATTCAACAGGAACTTGCTTAATTGCAACAACTTGGCCTGTTTCTTTGTGGATAGCTTTGAATACGCTGCCATAGGATCTATAACAAGAAACCCAAACTTGAAACTCAGAAAGGACAATAAAAGAAGCTTGTTCATTGTGCTGTACCACTAGTTGTACCACAACCCTGTGGCCACACTCATACCTTATTATCATCTCATTGATTGAAACACTTCGTTCTATTTTTCCACTTCAAATAAACAGATACATTTAAAGGTTCAAATGTTTTTTCTACACACAAATGTAAGTTTGGATTATTCTCAATAAATCAAGGGATTCTTTCCTCAATAAATCAATGAAAATCAATGTTCTGGCTCATTTAATTGGGTTTTTATTTGATTTTAAGACTTATGTACAGAACAGATCCTATCATAGATCATATATGCAGAAATATTGACAATTGAAAAGGGTTCACCAACCTTTAAGTACCACTGTATATAAGAAACATTACTGGAATAAGCTGTTTTAATACTCCTAATGTGGAAAATATATATATTTGGAGGAGAAATCGTAACTTTTGTTCTCAGAAGCTGACTTTTTAGTTTTTAGAAGCTCAAAACTAGGTTACCATAAATATTCATCACTAATCAATATTTTTATTTAGTGGGATACAGATTATCTACCAGTAACATTATTTAACTTTAAATGTCCCAAACATTAATCGACTTGTTTTATTACTAGAAATGAACTGTGGAGTATATTTTGCATGATTAATTTTGCTTTTGGAAAGAGTGTGATCTAAGTCATGCATGGCATTGCTGGATATAAGAGAAAAATTTCTAAATATTTACAGCGTTCTCTCATTCTTTTAACTCAGACCGAGAAAGTGAGGCTTTGCACACTGCATGACTTCCTCAATTGCTAGAAATGGACAACCTGCAGACATAGCAGCCCCCTTCGGAACCCCTCTAACCACCGCAGTTTCCTACGCCTTGAGGCAGGAAACTTGCAGAAACTAAAAATAGGCTAAACAAACAAAACACCAGAAAATGGGGGAAAGGGAGAAGCAAACAAAAAACAATAAAATTTTAAGAATTCATTTAAAATGCTACTAACAACTTGATTCATGTAAAAAGGTTTACTTTCTTTTAGAACACAGGAAATACAGTAAAATATTTTATATTCTGATATATGTCTGTGAACTTTCAACCATTATGGCAATATGGAATATCTGACATTACAGGAGTAGCAGAGGAATAATTTTTAGGTCACACATTGCAAAAATGAAGATAGTAATAAACGCTCTGCATAGAAATGACAAAACTATTTCATAGACCTCAATAACAGTACTCTTTTAGGTCCGTCCGTCCCCCCGGCCAGGTGAAAAAAGCTTAATGATTTCCTAGCCTGTTTAGAAAAATAGTCTTCAGAATAATAGTGATGGAATCTTTAACAGAATTCTGCATGTATACAAGTAGTCTTGAGTTACGATGGCCACCGGTAGCAGAATTTCTGTCACTAAGCAATGCAGTTGTAAAGCATGACGTCATATGACCAGATTTCTTAGCAAAGGCAATCACTGTAGTTCCCATTGTCATTTTTAAGCAATGATTGGGGGTAGTTAAGCAAAACCCTCCTTGAAACTACCTGCTGGCTTCCAACAACTAAAGTCAGCGTGGATGCCAGCAGGAAATTGCAAGTCCAGGCAGATTACAAGCAGGCCAGCAGACAGCTGCTGCCAAATGGGAGATGGAGTGAGGGGAAGGCAGGTGCCTGGGAAATATAGTACAGATAAGGCAGGGCTTGGGGTGGCTGCTACTGGGTGTGGGAAGGTGTGCAAGGGTATGCAAGTGGTTGGACAGTGTGCACTAGAATACATGAGCAAAGCAAGGCTTGGAGCGTGCGTAGATTGTCAGGAAGGTGCAATGTGAGCATAGGGAGGTTCAGGGAGGGAGCACAAGAGGCTGGGGAAAGGTGTACAGGTAACCAGCACAAGCAAACAGGTTGGAGGAGAGTGCGCAGATGGGGGAGACTTATCTAACCAACTTGCAACCTTTCCTGCCAGCTTCCCCATTGACTCTGCTTGTGAGAAGCCAGTAGGGAAGGTCACAAATCACATGAATGGGAGGGCTGCAGCCATAATAAAAGCCAGTTGTCCAGTGCCCAGGTCACAAACACCAGTGTGGGGTTGCTGTGACAGCTGGATGTTTGAGGAGGAGAGTAATCACTACTCATTGAGCACTCTCATAACTCTGAATGGTTGCTGAACAAGTGGTCTTTAAGTGAAGACTACTTTTATGCATTTTGGGTAAGTACAGGTATTCCTCAACTTAGAACTATAATTGAGCCCAAAATTTCCATTGCTAAGCAAGGAAGCTGTTAAGTGAGTTGTGCCCCATTTGATTAATTTTTGGGGTATGGTTGTTAAGGAAATCACTAAAGTTGTGAAAGGAATCTTGCAATGGTTAAGCGAATCTGGCTTCCCCCATTGAATATGCTTGTCAGAAGCTCCCTAGGAAGGTTGCAAATGACAATCCCAGGATCCTGGGATGTTGCAACCATTGTAAATACATCGTGGTTGCCAAGCACCCAAAGTATGATCCTGTGACTATGGGGATGCTACAATGGTCATCGGTGTGAGAATCAGTCATAAGTCTTTTTTTTTTTCCAGGGCCATTGTAACTTTGAATAGTCATTAAATGAACTGTTATAAGTCAAGGATTACCAATACCCAAATGCACACAATCATAAACATCATCAGCAAATATAACTATCAAAGAAAATCACAGTAACTAAGGTAACAAAAGTGTAAAGTAAAATAATGTTTTTCCTACATATCAAACCCGTGAACCTATTTTAATTGTCCCAATCCATCAAGGCACGTTCCAGAATTAAGTATCGTTTGGCTAGGTAAAACATGGAAAAAAATTATGTAACTCCATGACACAGAGATCATTCTGGTCAACTTTAGACTGGCAGTTGCTCTCATCCTTTACAAGCTTAGAGGGCTGTTAAAATGATCCAGCCCAGTCTTCTTGTGCAATGGTTTGGGTCCTACCTAATGGTGGTACTGGATGAATTACTCTTCAATATCTGAATCACTTATCTATGGTGTTCCATAAGCTTCAGTCTTATCTCCCATACTGCACAATATCTATAGGAAATTATTGGGAGAGTTTCGGGTTCTAGGGCTAGGGTGCCATGTATTTACTGATGACATCAAGTTCAACTGCTCCTTACCAATTTCAAGGAAGCAATCAGTATCCTTGAACCCTTTCTAATTTTGATGGTGGACTAAATGAAAGAGAACAACCTGAAATTAAATCCAGATTAAAAGAAATGTACCATTCATAGGAAAAAGATGGAAATGTTTCTTTCTATGATTGAAAGAAACATTTCCAGAAAAAGCAGGTTCACAGTTTCGAGATGTTTCCTGAACCTCACCTATCACTGTGTAGGCAAAAGTTACGTATGCATAATTACAGTTCATGAAGCTATGTGATCTTTCGTCAGTGGGCAATTTAACCTCTCCTCATTGCAACATCTCTTAATTGTTACATTCCACTTCAGATGGGGCTACTCCTGAACGGCGTCTAGAAACTGTAATTCAAACAAATTGTGACATTCCCACCAGATATACGATGCAAGATATATGAAATATTTGATGCTATAATAAAACATCTTCACATTTCCTGTCTCTTAGAATACAAGTCACTCTACAGCTAACTTTCTCTACTGTAGTCTATAAAACAATGTTTTGCCCTGAAATAAGTAGCCTGGTTTAATTACAGTCTTCAAAATGACTTGCTGTTTCAAATAGAGTTTTGATCGTACATATCAGGAAATGACATCAATCCCTTACGTACAGCTATTATCTATGGTAGCATTATATACATTGTGATAAGGATATTTATGTGGTTTACTTACCCCTCTCCAAGTTTTTCCAACACATCAAACACTTCTTCAGGCTGTTTTGTCAAACTATCTTCATCTAATTTTCTTAGTTGCCTGGAATCAAATAATTAGATATGTTATCATATTTTGATGGACAGACCTTCAATATCAACTTAATTCCAGCAGCAAATATAGTTTATTGACAAATTCTTCTACTAATACTGAGTATAAGCCATATATATGCAACACTGCATGTTTAAAGGACAGATGAGAACTTTTCTAAGGCAGCCTGAAATTTCCACCAACTATATCTCTTGTACTAGTATATTCCAATTTATAAAATATTTTTCACCCAAAATGCACTTACTAGTAATGAAATGTTTTCTAAAGTTTCATGAAAACTAGGCATTCATTTTCTGAATCAAAAATATAAAAAGAATCAGCAGCATATGCAAAACAGATAATGATTTTAAAAGAGGAAATATTACTAAGATTCTACCCAGGAAATGATGAAACATGAAAACAAGTCTTAATGATAAAGCTTTAAAATTACAGAATATAACCTGGTTTAGAATAGAAAATAACAAATATGTTATCCTTCCCAAGTTACAAGTTGGGTAACTGTTAGCCCACAAACTGTTCTAGCTATGCATTTTTAAACAAGCCACAATTGGCTAGTTCCATATATCATAGTGTGAATTCAAATGTATTAACCCTGCTCATACATGATAAACAACCAGTTAATTCATTTCTAAATGTTATCATAACATATTTAACTACATTTAATAGGAGTTTTTAAACTTTGTAATTTTATTTATTCGATAAGTTTATACAGGTAGTATAAACCTCAATTTGGACCAGTGCCAAGTAGGAAATGACAATAACCGCTTTCTAGCTCAAAATTGACAATATTAATCAGTTCCACAGCTCACTTTTATTTGCCTCCTAATCATTTCCTTACCCTTTGGAATGTATATCCTAGTGCCAGTATAATTAACAAGGGAATTAATGTTTTTATTTAGACTCATTATAGAGAAAGATTATAACAGAGTAAGCAGGCAAGCAAAGGGGGAATACCCATCAAAAGCAATATACTAGCATCAGCAGCTGGGTGCACACTATACAAATATCCCACTGAATTCTTTGTTGTGTACCTGTTTACTCTCTTGTAATTCCTTTCTCTCCAATCTCTCCCCTCTGCAGAAGGGGGACAAGCCATTTTTCCTGTGTCGGATCCATTCCCACTCCTCAATAAAGGGGAGAGATTGGAGAGTAAACAGCATATTGCTTTTGATGTGTATTTTCCACTGTGTGCCTGCTTTTATTCTCTTGTAACGTTTCCCTCTTTCATCTCTCTTCTCTACAAGGGAGGGGGGAGGAAAACAACAGCTCAGGCACAAGATGCCTACTAACTCTAATGGCAATCACATAACTGTGACTATCATGACTGAAGGACAGCATGGTTGTAACTCTGAACAGACACTGAACTAGGCAGTCAATAAGTGGGGATTACCTGTGCAGCTGCCCATTTCACAAACATGACTCTAGGTGGTCGTCCTCCACAATTTTAGAACCCCTCATATATACTCTTTGGGTATTATTTCAATGAGTAATTGAAATATCACCAGTCAACTCACATATTAAAGATTAGACATTTTAACAGAAAAACATTAACCCAATTTTAAAGCCTCTTGTTCCTATAAGATCATTGACTGAGATGGGCTGTTATAGAAATTGAATAATTGTTGCTGAAAAAACAATTACAAAATTTCATAATCAACAAGCATACTATGTAAGTAATACAACTCAATGTATATAGCTATAGACTAATTATGAGATATTTATCAAAAGAGAAACACTACAAAGCAAATACATCAAGTAATATCCAAAACCCAAAAGGTTTAAAAAATAATTGGCAATAAAAGAAAAAAAGGAAACAATTTTGAGAATCCAAACTGTTCATATTCATGTGAATATAAATATGGAACTGCTGAGATGGTGAGACACATATACAAATCTGTTACCCCATCCCTATTGTGGAAAAAATGTACCACAAAAGAAAGGAAACAGGTTCTTTTGCTCAGCATGCAAATGTATCAATGGAAATCGGCTGCAGTCTCTGATAATAGTTTAAAGTTACAGAAATTCTTCTGACTTCAATTGTCTTTAACTTGTGTTTGTTTTCCTATTGCAATGGGTAACGTAGTCCTCAAATTACAACCATATGTTTAGTTACCATTCGAAGTTACAACAGCGCTGAAAAAAGTGACTTATAATTGTTCTTCACACTTTCAACCATGGCAGCCTCTCCATGGCCACATGACCAAAATTTGGGAGCTTCACAATTGGTTCATATTTGTAACAGCTGCAGTGTCCTGGGGTCATGTGATCACCTTTTGCGACCTTCTGACAAGCAAAGTCAATGGGAAAGCCAGATTCACTTAACTGTGTTGCTAACTTAACTGCAGTGATTCACTTAACAAATGTGGCAAGAAAGGTCATAAAATGGAGTAAAACTCATCTGTCTCATTTAGCAACAGAAATTTTGCACTCAATTGTGGTCATAAGTTGTGGACTACCTATACTATATTTTGGTTCTCCAAATACTGAGTTGCAACTCCAATTCATCTGTCTGTCTCCCATCCAATTTAGAGGCCACCTGATTTCACAGAACTTATATTACAAAATAGTAATAATTAAAAACACATTGCTAAGTGCAACATTCCAATTTTATGATCTTATTTCAGCTTTCCTTTGCTTTACAGGCCTGCAAAGGTTGTAAATGTTAGGATTGGTTGCAAAGTTACTTTTTCACACCATTGTAATTGCAAACAGTCACTAAACAAGGCAGGCAGTAAATATAATTTCAATATAATCTTTACTGTTTTACTTTTATAAAGATATTCATACAAACACTGTCTGCTTTCAAAGGGATTTTTTTATAATTTCATACCTTATACAGCTGAAAGGCAATCATATAGGTTATACATGACTATGTGAGTTAATATCAAGAACGAGTACGTGCAAGATATTTTTTTAAAGGTGGGACAAAAATCTGTAATTCAGTAAATTATATAATTTGCAATCTACATATACAGAAATTTTTAATACTTGCAATGTTTAAGGCACTGTTTAAGCAATTAAAACTGCACAAGAAATGTATTGCCAGTATTTCAGGGTTTTGACATTTTAGAACTTCCCTTTATGCATTTTAAGACACTGGGTGCTCCTTTACGTATTCACTTCCCCTTACTATGTTTTCAAGCAATGAGCTTTTGGTAACTACAGATACCAACTTCCTCTGCAGAAAATGTTCGAAGTACCTCAAAATGTATACATGAGAGCCCATAATATTTTTGCTTTCAGCTTATGCTTCTAGAGAAAAGCTATTTCTAAAAAGACAACATTATTTGGAAAGCCTTGCAAATTCATAAAACAAAACTTTTACTATTCACTTCTCTATTCTTCTGCTGATGGGTTAACCAAAAACTTGGAAACCACCCTGAAGCCCTGATTTAAATGCCCAGGCAGAGACAATTATCTCCATCTTTGGAAAACTAACTAGACTAATCAATATGGGATTTCACCCTAGGCCTGCCTCCCTTGAGATGACAAGTTCGTATCTTTTGATACGGCGATATAAGTTTGACCACACTAAACGGTACCGCTGCATTCCTTCTCCGGTTTTGACAGTGGGAAAGAACACGACTGAGGAAAGCAGATGGCTCAACGTTCACAGATAAGGTGACCCAAAATGGTAGCTTAAGGGATTTCAGGTGGAACTTAAATCCAGAGAAAATAGTTGGACTAACGCAGCCCGAAGAGGCAAACAGCTGCAAAACGCAGAGCCGACTCCACCAATAGGAAACGAGCCGGGCGCCCAGTTTTGAGACAAAGAATTACAGAAAGACGCCTGTCCTTGAGGCACAAGGTGCAGGCGAAGCCGGACCGGCGAAAGGCAGCGGAGGAGGGGTCAGAGTTTCCTCTGCAGAGAAGACCCAAGAGCCGGTCTCAGAGGCAAGGAAAAGCGCAGTCGGCACGCAGCCCCCACCACCACCCCCATGGCTCGTTCTGTCCTTGAGGTTTCTTCCACCATCCTCATCGCGCGGTCACGCCCTTTTCTCTAGGGGCCCCCCAATGTCCGGCTTCTCACCGGCGCGGGTGGCGCAACTGCACGGTCTCCATGGCCGCAAGAGGAGGAGCAGCAGCAGCGGCGGCCGGTAGACAGAGCCGGGATGGTGCGGAAGATCAAAGAGAGGCGGCAGTCACTGGCGCTCCATCCCGGCCGCTTTCTCGCAGCTCTTCTTTACTCGCTCCAAACTCAAGGAGCGGGCCCCGCCTCCCAAACAAGCGGCGGCTTGCACTTCCGCCTCGGAGTAGCCTATCGAGGCGATGCCCGCCGGCTTCCGCAAAAAGCGAAGCCAAATACGGACCCCGCCCACCCGGCGCGCGGGTGGGGGGGAGGGAGATGAAATTCACTGCCCGACCCACGTGTTCGCGCCAATTCTCTCCTGGCTTTGGAGGGCGTGGCTACGGGGGTGGGTGGTTGGCTGTAATCTCGCCCATCTTTATTCCTCCTTTATTCACGAGGGAAGGCGTGGTGGGTACGCGCTTTCCCGAAGTTTGAGTAAGATGTGGCCGACCCCATTAACTTTGGGTTCACACATTGCATTAAACGATTATTTTTTTCAATCACCCTGGCGGAATTCACACCTTTCGCTAATTTATATCCTTATTACCCGTTAGTTCGTTTTCTTGATGCCCATAGCATCATAAAACTAAAAGGTGTTTTTTAAAGGACTGAAATATCCTGAAACTCTCATCTTGTAAAGATTTCAGGCAGGAAGTTAAACAAAAAAGGGAGGGAGAACAGGTACAGCCCTATGATTTGAACAATTTTTCAAAAAAAAAAATGGAAACAAGCATCCCAGTGTAAAGCAGCCATTGGCTATCAGCAAGCCTCTGAGCACAGGTTGACATCCATTAGACTTCTTTGTCACACAAAGCTAAGTTTTATGGCTTATATTTCAATACAGTGTACAAACCCAGAAAATTCTGTTAAGTCAGCACATTCATAGTAACTGGCCCAAAATATCCTTCTAAGCTAGGAAAAACATTTTAGCCTACTCTTATCCAAATACATGTTAGCTAGTGTACAGTGGAAATTTAACTTACACATGGTTGCAATCTTATACTTAGGGTTACTTGCGAATATTCACGATTAGAATACTGGTAAGCATATGATCATAAGTATGCCTAGTTCAGAAGAACAATTCTGATTATTTGGGATTGTTACTATCTGGATTCAGTTTTCAATCCATTTACTTGGAAGAAAGCTTTGAATCAAGTGAATTGTGTTATAATTGTTAAAATAATACAGAGAATTGGGGATTACTTATATATCACAGCATGCACTGGCTTAAGCAGAATGTTCTTACTGGGGGGGGGGGGGATTCTAGCAACTCCCAAGAAAAGTATTTGACATTTTAAATTCCATCAGACAAATTGTCTGTGGCATAAAGCTTATTAACAAGAATCTGCTAGCCAATTACACAAGAGTGGAGAGAGGTACGTAATTGGTTAAGAATTGGTCCATTTGTTTAGGTTTGAGGAAAAATAAAGGCCAAAATGAGTATTACCTGGAAAAATTCAACTTTGCTGGGACTTTAAAAAAAAATAGAGTATCTTAACTATCTGCAAAGATTTAGGCGCTCATTTGCTTTTAAGAATGGTATATCCTGAAGAGCCCTGGTCTAAAAGACCTCCAAGGCCCCATTCAATGCTATGATTCTGATTTTTTAAAAAGATTAAAATTGGGATTTTGAGGTTAGAAAAGGCTAGGAGGGCCACTAATAGGCTGTGTATAATCTGCAAACATCTTTCAGTGATGAATTGGGGCTGTGTGTCACAAACAAATGGGTATTCTTATATATAAATCTAATTGCAATTAAATAGAGATCATACTATCATGTAATAATCCTTTCTGTTGCATTATAAATTTCTATAGTGTAACAAATCTGAGTGGGACCACTGCAATTTGTGGATCCCTATTGTAAAGTTCTCTCATGGCTTAATATTTGGTGCAGAATCCACTTCTTTTTCTAATAGAAAAACATTCTATCTTAGTCCAGAATTTGCACTATTCCAGATTCCCATCCCATGGATACTTTATTATATACCTGTGTTAAACCTTGCTAGGAAAAAAAACCCATATGACTCTCCCCACCTTTTAATATAATGCAAACGCCACTATATGTTGGAAAGTCATTGCCACACACAGAGAGAGATTGAAGTTTAACATCTACCATCTCTCTTTCTTATTGAAACTTCAGTTTTCTGTTCAATTGATTTATATGCAGTTTTACGGGAGATTACTGTTTATAAATTTATTGATAGAATGAATGCAGTGGGCTTTCCTCCCACAGCTCGAAATACTCCATTGGGTTCACCCCCCAATGTGAATACAGTGCTGTAGACTACGCAGGCAGCTTCATTTCACTCTCCCTCCCCCCACTTCAAACCGCCCCCCCCCTCAACTGACTTCCTAAGCAACCATGTATAGATTGCAGCGCTGGACCTCCGGTGCACGGGCGTCTCTAAAGGAAGGAGGTGGGGCGTAGGCCGCTTGCACCGCCCCTAATTAAATCGAGCACGGAGGAAGTAAAGCGTCTCCTGGTTTCTACGCCGCCAGCCGGTGCCGGCTTTTTTCAGACCTCCCTCGCCCCGAGTTCATGGCTCCTGCGTCGCGGATCGCCGACCTGAAGCAAGCGGGCAACGAACAGTTCCGCAATGGGCAATACGGCCAGGCGGCTGCGCTCTACGGCCGAGCTCTGGAATTGCTGGAAGCGGCAGGTACTGGCGTGGAGCGCGAAGCCCCCGCAAAGGCCTCGCTCGGTTGTCCGGGGCGGGAGGTCCTGGACGAGAGACCTCGGGTTAGGACTCTGAGGCAGTCGCCTCATTGCCTCTCTTAGAAAGCCTTCGATAGGCTTTGAAAGAGGGGTTTTGTTTTTTTTACTTTCAGCCATCGGGTCGCTCTTTGCTCGGTACCGGCTGATTCCCCAAGTCTGACTCTTATTTACTTCTTTCGTGTTGTAAATGAGTTGTAAGATGGGGTGGGAGCGTCCGGCTGGGCTTCAAAGCCATAACCGGTGTGTGTGTGTGTGTGTGTGGATGGGATGGCATTATTTACGTTTATATTCCACATTTAATTTGCAAAATCACGAAGGGCCTTTAGGGATTCTCTCAGAACACCTCTTGGATAATGACTTCACCCATTTCATAGGTGGGTGAAACTGAGGAGGACAGATTCCCTGGCAGAGGTGAGATTTGAATCTGTCGAAACAGCGATTGGGTAGTAAAGTGTGTGGGCCACTATCTTTAATTTTGTCAAGAGACAAGCAGAAGCTTAGAATGACAATTCAGAATTGAGTCTGGCCTGGGCTTAGAGTAAAAGTATATTTCAAAACAGATTCCTATATGAATTCCAATTGATATCAATGTGCATTGTCTTTGGGCTTAAATCCTGCTCAGAATTTTTTTAAAGAAATGGTTGGTGTCTAATATTTTAGATTGTAGAACTAGAACCAAGCTTGAAGTGTAAATGCACAAAACAAACCCACAAAGATGTTTGTGTAAATGCACAAACAAATCCACAAAACCCTGCTACATAAATGTAGACAGCCAGAATATTTTAAACAGTACCTGATGGCAGAATATAAAAACTCCATCCCATTAGCTGGCTTTGAGCGTTCTGGACTTTTTTTTTTTATCAGCTTCTTAGGTAGATAAGAGGTGTTTTATGGTCCCCTGGATTAAAATGGAACAACATTCTTTCTCTTGCTACATATTCTTGGAATTGCAGCCCGTGGAGTACATAGACCAAATGTGGCAGATTGTGGTGGACATACAAGAAGAACTTTAGGTCTTCATAATTTCCTGGTCTTAAGTTACTGGGAGTCTCTGAGACCTCTTTCATAATAAGCTTTAGACTTATTATGTCAGCAAAGCTATCTGCTGCAGTCACAATGAGAGATTTTTGGCCACTAGCAGAAATGAGAGTTGTGTGGAGTCAGAAACTGGATAGCTCTAGTGAAGCACTTTCTTTTCCTTTCTATTGCCCTGAGCCTCCAAGCTTTAATTCATTTTTAAGTATTTTCTGATTATTTCTGTCCTCTGTGTTCCTTATGGACTCTAAGGTGAGGAACAGAAACTTATCTAATTACCTTGTAACTTCAGCCTTGTCTCCCTTTTACTTACGTAGTTGTAGCCCATTGCCTTTCCTAAACACAAGAGATAGTGAGTGAGTGACCTTCTAAATAGAAAGCAACATTCTGGAATGATAGAACATAGTGAAAGCCCTAATATCCAGCAGATAAATGAAAGAAATTAAAGATTTAAAAGGCCTTTTCTAACATAAAGACCATTTTTAAAGAGCATTTATGTCTTTATAAAATGTTTGAAAAGATCATATACAATTAAAGTATTTCCATAATTTGTTTAGGTATCATATGGTCTTTTTTTGTTAATCATGTATGAATAATAGATACAAAGGTTTACATGCTACCTATTAAAAATAAGGTAAACAGTTACTAAGTGCTCTCTTTCCTTGAATAAATTCTATTTTAAATTGTATATAAGCATCATTTAAGGACCCAGTATATATAAAACAGCAAAGGTAACATGTAAGAAAACTTTATTTTTGAATGCATATATTTATATTTTTTGATATTTGTATTCAATTATAAGGAAATTGGCAGGCCATATTGATTATTTAGCCACGTGGATAGGAATATTCAACAGTACTTTGAAAGCTAGTATATAAGACTGAGTAGTGTTAAATTTCATAGCGGGTGAAACCATTGATCCATAGAGTTTAGTAATGTCTATTCCTGCTAATATGATCTTTTCTAGTCTTAACTGAGATGCTAACACGATTGGAGATCCTGGTATATCTAAATGCATATAATCTACATTTAAATGATCCTTACCAAAATTATATATATATAAAATGAATTTAGCTCAACCATAGATCAACTAGGGAGGACCAATTCAATTTCCATATAAAAAAAAATTATTATTGGAGTTCTTTCACAATTGACACAAGATAAAAATCTAATATATTCATGATAATATATAATGTGATAGAGAAAATTTTATTACTTACAAGCCACACATTTCCCTTGATTTTTCCCCAGTTATGACTTAAGGCTAGGTAGAAATTAGTGGACTTGAAGTTTTATGTAGACAGCTAAAGGTATCTCAAAAAGAAGAGATTGTGCCAAACCCAACTTGTAAATAAAGGTAAAGGTTCTTGCACATACATTCTAGTCGTTTCCAGCTCTAGGGAATGGCTCATCTCTGTTACAAAGCAGAAGAGCTAGCGCTGTCCGAAGATGGAGTCTCCATGGTCATGTGGCCGGCATGACTAAACACCGAAGGCACACGGAACGCTGTTACCTTCCCACCAAAGTGGTCCCCATTTTTCTACTTGCATTTTTACATGCTTTCGAACTACTAGGTTGGCAGAAGCTGGGTCAAGTAGCGGGAGGTCACTCCGTTACACATTGCTAGGGATTCGAACTGCCCAACTGCCGCCCAACTGTACCTTAGCATAAATGCTGTTCTTGTACTTAGACATGTTTGCTATATTTTAACACTTGTCTTTATCCATAGGGGATGTGAATACAGAAGAAAAAAGTGTTCTCTATTCCAATCGTGCTGCTTGTTATTTGAAAGATGGGAACTGTAGTCTTTGCATTAAGGATTGCTCTGCGTAAGTAGCTGCTCTCTCAAGAAAAGGAGAATGAGTGCATACATCCCTGTTTTTTGTTTTTGTTTTACTTCTTGGCTATTTAACAGTTGAGGTTTTTCATAGTCTAGTTGGGATTGTGAAATAAAGTAACTAATTCTGCTTGTTTAAAACTATGAAAAAATCTCTCTCACGTTTTACTTTTTTTCTTTGTAGAGGCTACATATACTTTCTGTATATCCAGTTGTCAATAGTTTTTTTATTAGAGAGAAGATGAAAGATAACATCCCTGAGGATTAAATGTATATTCTCTAACTGACAAACAGTAGGAAATGTGGGAGAGATTTAAAAAGTGGCTTGCTATGCATTCTTAAGATAGCAGCAGCCATTTTAACTGCTGACTTGGAGTTAGCACTACACTTCTTAGGTTTGGGAAATGTAAGTATTTAAAAAATGGGAATGCCATATTTATTATTTAGGTGCCATCAAGTTGGAAATCATCTCTGGTGATTATCTGGACAAATGCTTGACCTGTCTGTGCAGCTGATTGAGTTGAACAGATTTGGCGTTCCAATTATTTGATAGGTGATTCAGAAGAAGAAAAATATTGTCACAAGAGTGGAAAATTAATATTGTTTAATATTATTCAGCATTAGTAAAGATAAACAGCTATTTCTGAGATTTGTAATGGAGTAGGTCTTATATTGCAAGCACAATATTTATATATCATACTTTGCTTTTATTTTGTCTTAAAACTTGAAAACATTTGTCAGAGACAAACTCTATATAAATATTTTATCCTCTTCGATTGAATGCTTGGATAATTCAGCCAAATTTCAAATATTAAATTAGGTGAATTTAAATATTATTTGTATTGATGGTACTATGTATATAATCTTTCCAGGAATTAAATATGAATATTAACTTTTATGCTCTCATGAATTGTTTTCTCCTCTGCTAGCGCTCTGGATCTGGTTCCTTTTGGAATCAAACCTCTGTTGAGGCGGGCAGCAGCCTATGAAGCCCTTGAACGATACAATTTAGCTTATGTGGACTACAAAACTGTATTACAGATTGATTGCACTGTACAGGCTGCACATGACGGAGTCAATAGGTAATGCCTTTCTTTGTATTTAATGAGTATACAAAAGTGATTGAATGATTTGCAAATCTGATGCCATTGCGATGAATTGGACTATACTCCTACAGTCTATGACTCTAGCCCATAGTGGCTGGGAGTCATGGGACTTGACATTCAAAATACTTAGCATGAAATTATGTAGTCCATTAGATCATATTATTACTCTAGCCTCACTTAGGTAAGAAGTGCATGCTGTGTATAGAGATGTATAAAATGTTCTGCACTGAAAGGTAATGCTTTGGAACAAAGCCTATTATTTATTTATATAATTATTTGGTTTATATTCTGTTCTCAAGGAAGTCAAGATGACACACATTACTCTCCCTCCACCAATTTTCCCCCTAGCACACATGAGTTAGAATCCTGTCAGTATTAAGGTTCTTGGGAGGCCAGATGTGGAGGACAGGCATAGCACAAAGTTACCCAGCTCTTTCTTGGGAATACTGTATTGAAATAAACCTTCTAGAAATGGCCATAATAACCAAGAAATTATTAATCAGCTACCTTTTTGTTTTAAGTTACTGCCATGAAATTACTACTGCAGTATATGATCAATAACTTTTTCAAAACTTATCAACCAAAATCTATATTTTCTGATAATATAGATTTGTTAACCAAATAACATTTAAAAAAAGATATTGCAGCAGATAATATGTATTATAATCTTACATACAGTTATCTTCATTTAGAATGACAAAGGCTTTATTGGAAAAAGATGGTCTTCAATGGCGCCAGAAGTTACCCCCCATCCCAGCTGTTCCTGTTTCTGCTCAGAGAAGGTGGGAGCCTCCTACTGGAAGCCAGGAAGATACTCCAAGAGCCAAAGCAAGTAATTCTGTTCCTGAAACAAACCAAGGTCAGTAGCCTTTTCATCTACTAAGTGGTAAGTGATTAAAGCATCTTTAGCTTATACATACTTTTCTAAAAGGTGTTGTCCAAACAGTCATTTTCATTTTTCTTGTCTTGTGTTTCCAAGGAACCACAAATGCATTTTGGAATGGTTGTTGGAGTGGACGAAGAGAGAATCTTTTGGGGTAGAAAATAACTGATAAAAACATATACAAAAACTTGCTATCCGCACATACATCAATAAATAAGCATATGATTATTTGGGTTCCTTAAGCTCTGCTAAACAGTAGGAAACATGATTTTTAAAAGAGAATAAATAGAGTGGCACTCTATATGAATTGATTTTAGGAAGAAGAATACAAAACGTACTATTCCATGTACTATTCCATTCTAGTTCAGAGAATTAATTCCAAGTAACTGGAAAAACATTGGGCTTATTAATAGTTGAAGTATCATATTCTATATCAGAAATGGTTAATTCCTGAATCTTAGTGGACGGTCATTCGAAGTCCCAAGCATTCAGAACTGGATTTTCATTCCTGATATTTTTCTCTTATAATAATAAATATGCAATGAAATGTTTTCATTTTACTATTAGTTTACTCTTTTTTCTTGAATATGAATTCCAGTGCCTAATGCTGCCTCAAGTGAACGAGCAAATATGCTGAAACTAGAAGGAAATGAATTTGTGAAAAAGAACAACTATAAGAAAGCTATTGAAAAATATACAGAGAGTATAAAACTCCACAAGATGGAATGTACAACTTACACTAACAGGTAATGCTTATGTAACCAAATGAAAAATAACTTCACTAACTTGACAAGTAATCAGACAATGCCATTGGCATGTTAAACCACAGTTTGATTAATTGTATGAAATACAATAATTCATACATATTATTTTACAAATTAAAATTTTATTCAATTTTAAATGGGTCATAGAAAGGAAATATCGGGATATATGTATTAGCCAGCACCATTGTGAACAGCACTCTAAGCAACTCTTATATACTTTGCTGCAATTTTTTGAGTTATTCAAGGATGATTGCTGTTTAAATGGTGATACTGGTATTGGTGCTCATACTGGTCTTTTGGATTTACACATCCAGTGATGTAATAAATTCCAGTCTGAATGAAAACAAAAATTACTGCCTCACTAAACTCCATTGAACTTCAACATTACTTTAGATCACTTATTAGAAATAAGAAAACATAATTCAGATATGTCAATATGATGAGGACCATGAGAACTTGGAATAGCATCTCCAAACCTTTCACCCCAAGGCCAGAGAAAATGATTTCCTTATATATCAAATATACAGGTAGTCCTGAGGTGACCACTACATTCGAGACCAGTATCTCGATTGTTGTGTGAAAAGGTCATTAAGCGAGACACCCATATGACTGCCTTCCTCAGTAACCATAATCCCAGCCCTCCCAGTTGTGGTCATTAAGGAGTCTCCCAAGTCATTATACAGAGAAACTGGAAGAGCTGCCTGCTGAGTTCAGTTCCCCTCCATGTGTGGAAGCAGACTGCTCTGGCAGGCTGCTGGAATGGAGCTCAGCTCTTCGGCCTCCGAGCTCTGTTTCTGCCCTGCCCTGAAGGAGTTCGGCTACCCTGTGTGTATGGAAAGAGACTGCTCTGGTGAGTTGTAGGGACAGAGTTTGGATCTACCAATGTTTTCTGTACAATAGTCCTCAGCTTACATCCATTTTTTTTTATCATGGCAGCACTGAACAAGGGGGCCCTCAGCCATTGATTTGCAGTGCTTGATTTTGCAGCCATCAACACTCCCTACTGACTTCCCACAAGCAAAATCAACAAGAAAGGGAATCAGACGTTGTAGTCACGTAACATTGCTTAACAACAGCAACCAAAACTGCTGTTGCTAAGCGGCGCAATCACCTGTCATTGTGCTTTATCATTGTGTCACTTAGCTATGGCAATTATGGCAATTGTTATCATAAACTGATGACAGCCTCTTCCATGTGGAGGTCTGCAATATCGTGATAGTCAGTCCCCTTAATGCAAACAGTCCCAGGTGTTCTGGATGGTTTTTAATATAAGTGTTTATCTTTAAATAAGGACTGGAATCAAATTTCAAATAGCAAAATTGTTTTTCAGCTCCATCACATGCAACAAAAAATCCCATAGGAAGATGGAAATCCATCTCATCAGTGTATCTTATTGTATTTTATAATATAATGCTTATATAATCTCCATCTCTTATTGTGTTATTATAATTTGAAGCAGTATAATGGATATTTTTGCTGTTTTGAAGCCATTGTAAAGTTGACTGATTGATAGATGTTACAGCTTTGCCTGATATATGAACCAAAGTGTTGTACATAGCAGTGATGGCTAACCTTTTCATTGCCATGTGCCAAAAGTGTACAAAACTGCACCCATAATGCAATGCACGTGCAACTCCCGCCCCCTGCACATGGACGCATGACCCCCTGCCACGTGTCTTTGCGCATGTGTGCGCGACCCCCTGCGTGTCGCGCGGCTCTGCGCATGTGTGCGTGACCCCCCCACATGCGCCACAGCCCTACACATGTGCAGCAGATACCTGACAATCAGCTGGCTGGCAGGAGGCATGGGCGCATGTGCAATGGATCTGTTCCGGGTGACGGCTCACATGCCGGCAGAAATGGCTCTGTGTGTCACTTCCAGCACGTGTGCCATAGGTTCGCCATCACGGGTATATAGTGTCAGGGAGTGGAAATGATTTGATTGTCAGTTTAAAATTATCCTGAAGGAAGAACACTTTAGTAAATACTTTATTCATGGAAAACACCTACACATATCCTTTCTTCTTTCCGTAGTTCTTTATTTCAGAACAGCATTTTCCTGTTCTACTTACATGGCATTTGTCTGTCTTTATATATAAGAAAATCATTTTTCCCATTCCCTTCTGAATGCAGTTTAGATCCTTAAGTTAAACTGGGACTGTGAACCAGGGGTGGGATTAAAAATTTTAACAACCGGTTCTGTGGGCGTGGTTTAGGTGGTAGGCATGGCTTGGTGGTCTTGTGACTGGGTGGACATGGCTTGGTGGTCATGTTATTGGCTGGGCATGGCCAACTCAATATCGCTCACATTGAGGAACACATCTTGCCTGGCCTCTCGTGACTCTGGGGATGCTGCAACAGTCGTAAGTGTGAAAAATGGTCATAAGTCACTTTTTTCAGTGCCATTGTAACTTTAAATGGTCACTCCACACAAGCAAAGTACCAGCAAAGGAGGGGGAAAAACCTCCAGAGACATTCCTGAGATAGGAAGACAAGACCTGCCAAAAATGTAATACGAGTTAATGGAGAGGCAGTCTCTATAAGCAACACCAGAATGTTTCCTTCCTGCCTTCCTTACAGGATTAGGCCAGTAATTTCTTCTAACAACCGGTTCTCCGAACTGCTTAGAAAGTTAACAACCAGTTCTAGCGAATAGGTGCGAACTGGTAGAATCCCACCCTGCCGTGAACTGAAAAAGACCACCCTCCCATTTGCATTATGTAAGAATACTGAATTAGAAAAGCTGGACAGTAGTAATAGTCAAGTAGATAGCAGTTCACAAAGGGTGTAATGTAGGGGTAAAAATCCTTTTGGTAGAATGCAGTTCCATTTTTATCCTGTGTGGGGCTGTGGGAAAATTGCTGGTGATGTTTATTTAATTTATATGCCATCTATCCAAGTAAAACACACACTGGTAAAATAGCTTCATTTCTAAGCTAACACAAGAAAAGGATTACATTCAATTATGCAGCATAACGAACAAAATAAAAAAGTATATTATAACAAGGGATTATATAGTGCTGTAAATAGGTTCTGAGAGCCAGAATGGTAAGAAGGTAAGGTGTGAGAATAGAAGTAGGAAGATCCAGTTTCTTGCCCTCCTTAGGGCATGGAAGTTGGCAGAATGAGTCAATCCTAGAAATTGAAGAACTTCTGCCTATCAACCTGCACTGGAACAACATGGTAGATTACATAACCACCAATTAAAAAAAACGGCCTTCATCCTGCCATGGACTGATGTTGAATATTGGCTTTCACGCTTGGCAACTTTTAAGATGTGTGGGTATGGGCTTCCAAAACTCCACACATCTTAAAATTTCCAATTATGAAAAATGCTGATTTATGATGTAATAACAATGAAAACAGGAACAAAGATTTCAGTTTTCCATTTCTATTATATTTCCAAAGGGCTCAGTAATATTTTCAAGGTGGCACTGAAAACTAGATTGAAAGTTCAGAGTTGCTGTGAACAAATGCTACATGGAGGCGCTGCAGTATATATGTAAAAAAAATTCTGGAGAACTGTTAGCTATAAAAATTGGATTGGCCAGATACAGCATTCTGAATCACTTTAAGTTCATGTCATTTATATACATGAACTGAAAGATATATTGTAGCAATTTTAATGACAAGAGCAACATATTGTTCAGGATATATATAACTGCAGTATCCTCAGCTACAGTAGTAAGTGCATAGTAACAATAAATATGTAATGGTAGTGAATATACATGTACTGGTGACAATACCAAATAATTTCATCCATTATAATTTCAGGGATGTGGAAATAGATTTGGAGGACAACTTTCTCAGAAATTGTAGATACGTTGCAAGATGTGTAAAGCCTTTTAACATTTTTAACACATGCATTGTATAATTAAAGCCAAATATTTGAAAATATAAATGGAACACTTGCACTTCTAGTCTTCAAGAGATGAATCAATACCTTGAATCCTAGATTGTAACCAATTGTTTTTGAAGACATGTATAGGTTATTTTCTATATTTCAGAGCTCTTTGTTACCTGAATCTGAAGCAGTACAAAGAAGCAATTGTGGATTGCTCAGAAGCCCTTAAAATAGATCCTAAAAATGTCAAGGCATTTTACAGACGAGCACAAGCATATAAAGAGCTTAAGGTAAATAACTTTTTTGTTTTTGTTTTAAGTTTTAAATAAGTGCACAGTCAAAATAGGACACTCAGATTTATATTACTCAGTAAGGAAATAACCTCATTGGGTTCTCTTTAAGATTTTCAGTGGATAATATTCCTTACAATGTAGATCATTTTAACTGCATTGCATTTAAAGAACCATCTTACAAATTTGTAGGCAACTATTGGAGCTCCTTATCATATTTTTCTGTTTTTGTGTGTGTGTGTGTGTGTGTGGTTTCTTCTGTGTAAGTTAAAAAGACAACTCCAAACAATTCTTTCTTTGCTTATAAAAGTGGACAGTACATACAAGGCAGGTATTGTCTTCAGTTAGAACAGTATGGCTGCAACAAAATAAAATATTTTAATCCCTTAAAAATACATTAAAGGTATTTTTCTCAGAATTGTAATTGTTTCTGTTTCTCTAGGACTATAAATCCAGCAAAGCAGATATCAACAGCCTCTTGAAAATTGAACCAGAGAACGGTGCTGCTAAGAAACTACAACAAGAACTAAACAAGCTTTTAAAATAAGATAGCTAGAACTTTGTACTTTTCTGATATGTTTTTGTTTTTTTAAAAAGATTACTGGGATGCGTTTGCAAAATCCTAGGCCTGCTGATGTTTCTCTGGTTTCATCCCTTATAAAAAGTATCCATTCTTCCTCCTGCAGTTGTAAAAATTCTGTGTTATCTCTTGAGATCTGCAAATTATTTAGAAGAGGAATTCTAGAGAATTGTTTTTAATTAGCACACTATTTGTCCAATGTACTCCTAGTGTGTTTGCAGAGACAGAACTATTATAGTGGCTGATTGATGAAAGTCTTAACTTAACAAACAGGCAGTAAGACTTTCAAGATCCTGCTTTGCCTTAATTTTTGTGGACTAGCTTTGGTGGAGCATTTTGGTCTTCAATGTGTTATTTGGAAATCTAAAAATGCTTTTGTCCTTTACTATAGAATGGCATCTTGTCCTTTCTTCATTCTATCTATACCTTTTAGCAATTTGCCTCTTCAGTTCTTGGTAATTAAGTTTAATTTCATGTTCTCTAAAGTTAAATACATGTTGAAATATGTTACTCTTTTTCCAGAGGTACTTTTTTCATTTTAACCTTGTTATAAGCTAAAGCTCATGTTAGGGAAAATATGATCAATTTAGAATAGCCCAATCTCAGGGCTGCTTTTGCATCTTCTTACAGTTGCTTATCTACAACCTAGATTCTTGCAAGCAAAAAAAAAAAAAAAGTGCCCTCAGAATGATAATTCAAAAAACATCACTGTAGAAAGGAATGAGTCATATATGTTGGGCAGTCCACAGTATCTCTCACATTGGCCGTGTTTTGATGGATCTGTTGGGCAGTTGTAATTTAGCAACACCTACACATTTTCCTTTCTTGCTATAGAGAAATATATTGTAGATGAAAAAACACTTTTAGTATTCAGCCTATTATCCTGATACTCTGCTTGAGTAGGAGAATTGAACATCCGCCTGCTATTTGGTAAAAATGCTATCCAAAATTTACCACTATGTCACCTTAAAAAATCCTTACATCTTCTACAATACCTATACAGATGTTGCTACTCTGAGTAGCATGCTCTCTCTGCACCTTTTCCAAGGTGGCTCTGTAGGCACCCACTTGGAGCATTATTATTTCTTGTCTTAGTGAGAAAAGTTTTGCCTCTTACTAAGAGTAGAGACCATGCACGAAGCATTTTGAGAAGTTCTGTTTTCAATGTACTGTAGAATATCATTTGTTGCTAGAAATTTTAGAGAGAGTCTGTCCTTAGGCCTTGTTGCAAGGATCAACATACCCTGTTATTTTTAACTTTCAAAATAAACAAGCTCTTATGGATATAAATTCAGAATATTCCAAATCTCTTCTTTTTTTAGTGTTCTAATACTGAGCATCTCTTCTTTTTGAAGGAAACTTGTCCTAATTTCATCTCTACATTATCATTGCGTTATTTCCTTCCCAAGGGGGAAAGGATTTACACCAGGAATGTATATAGCACCTATACCTGCCAAGCAATATTATGCGCTAAAAATAAAAGTAAACCCACTAAAATCTCATAATCTGTGGAAGTTTCCAGTTTTGTGGGAGGTGGGGATGGGATAGTTGAAGGGTCTTCAAACTTGGTAAGTTTAAGACTTGTGGACTTCAACTCCCAGAATTCCTGAGCTAACATGACTGGAGGAGGAATTCTGGGAATTGAGGTCCACGAGTCTTAAAGCTGTCAAGTTTGAAAAGCCCTGGGATAGTTGATCCATCTTTCCTTTGAGATATTGACCTAGAAATTTTTCAGCCAATCTTCCTCCCCTTTTTTTGGAAAGGTGGAGAAATTGATTAGGCTGCAGCTTCAATGGGTCTTGGAGAAAGTAAATTATTGGTTTTAGTATAGCACTGACATGGAATTAATTATTCTGATGATGACGGTGCATCTATCCTAGCCCTTATTGACTGCCTTTGAATAGCAGGGCATTGTTTAAATAAAAATCGGTATATTAAGGCAGATAAAACATCAGAGAAAAGAGCCATTACTTGTATGGCATAAATGTAGCCTAAATGAATACCCAATTTCCAGACAGGGTCTTTAGTCTTCCCTCTCTCTTTTGGAGCCAACTGGAACTGGATTACATACATCCCCAAACTAAGTGCAAACATAGGCCCAAGTGGTAATATTAAATGTAATTCTGGTAATATGAATGATGGTGCCATATTTATCAGGAAAATAAAAGTTTATAATGTCTGGTTTGTGGCATATAGTATGCCATAGACTGAAAGACCCAGGATGCTTCACACTAAAGAGAGCATTATCTTGCATATTTATAAAACCCCAATTTTCTTTTTTGGTCACCCTCAACTTGCAAGTCACTTAAGATATCCTTCTAAACCATCTCCTGGATTATATGGCTCTGCTCACAGTCACTCATCTGGATTAACAGACCATGCTCTAGATACATGATGGCGAACCTATGGCATGCATGCCAGAGCCCTCTCAGCGGGCATGTGCACCATTGCCAGCTGGTCTGGTTTCTGGCGCCAGCTGGTCTTCGTGGGTGCTGGAGCGCCGGAAAATGGGCTGTTTTCAGGCCGTTTTTCAGGCTGTTTTTGGCACTGAAAATGCCCAAAAATGGCCTGAAAACGCCCCCCAAAATGCCTAATAAACAGGCATGCATGCACCGGCCAGATGGTCTTTGGTTTTTTGGTGCTCTGGCATGCGCACATGCACAAGCATGCATATGCGTTCCAATTTGGGCACCGTGCGGAAAAGGTTTGCCATCACTGCTCTAGATGGATTTCCTTGAAGGTGAGTCAGAAGCTACATGTGATCCAAAATTCAGCAGTTATGGGTATACCTAACTACACATACATAATACCACCCCTGCATAAGTTGCAGTGATTACTGGTATACTTCTATTTGGTAGATTACTGTGTACAAAATCCCTTTATGGCACAGGGCTAGGATATTTGAAGAATTGTCTATCTCCATCTCTCTGCTCATCCAAGAATATAAGAATATTAGAAAGGTTTGGCATATCCCAGGTCACATCTATTTAACAGTGCCAGCATGAACTACTGCAGTTCCTATTCAACAGCTATCTAACAACTTTGACATTAACACACACACACAAAAAAGCCAAATGGACTGCTGAATTGCCAGATACAGGCAGTTCATATATGACCCTACACAAAAGGTGCCAGGTTTTGACCTTCCTCGTCAACATTGGTCAACTCTTAAGATCCGTACCCAACATGGTGTCTGCCAGGACTCATTGTTTAAGTGGGGTCTTGTCTCTACCCCTCAGGTGCTCCTCGACAAAATATGTATCACATTATGTCCAAATGTCCACCAAGAGCTCACACAGGCCCAATGTCTTGATTTTTTTCAACATAGACCACCCTGTCCTTGAATGGCTGGGTGGACTGGGCATTAACATTTGAACCACTATAAGTCCATGTATTTGCTGTACACTAAATAAAATAAATAATGGCTTCAAAATCCAAGGGACTGGTTTGGACAAAACTCAGCAGCACTTTTTTGTGTGGCTGTTGATAAAAATAGGATTGCCAACATGATCGCCAACATCCGATGACGGATATGGCACAAGAAGAAGAATGAAATAGAACAGTCTTCTATTTAAGACTGTTCTAAGTCTTAAGAATGGTTCTTAAGAACACCCAGAGATCCAGATGGTGCCAACACTGCCAGATTTCAGAAAGCGCCCCCCCCCCCCAAATCTAGCCTTCCCCCAGTCGGCAGGTCAGGATGTTCCATGAACCATCAGTGTGTTAATATAGGTAGTCCCCAGATTCAACTGTTCAAAGTTAAAACAGCATGGACAGCATGAATGGTATTTATAAGAGGTCCTTGTAGTTCTGGCTACCAGAGTGAGTTGCAGTTCTAATGTCAAAATTTCTGATGTTTCCTGACAGCTTCCACAAGCAAGAGTCAGTAGGGAAACCAGCAGGAAGTCACAGTCACGAGAGGTCTTCACTTAAGGAGGCATATGGTTGTCACTAAACAATGACAACCAGGGCTGCCAAAACTGCCATTGCTAAGTGATGGTAGTTATTGATATCACACTTAGCAACAGCAATCCAGTCCTGATAAATTTTGATTTGGGTGCGACAGATTTGGGTGCTTTTCAATGGTATTTTTCCCCTTGGGATTTTTATTATTTATATTCCTTTGCTGGTTTCAATGTTGCTAGTGGCCAGAATTACTTGCAAGCGGACAGTCATATAAACTGAATAAAATAAATACAAAAAGAAACATTAAGAGTTTTGAATCCACCCACAAACAAACAAAAACTTGTTGTTTCTGCCATTTCTACAGCAAATGTGAAGAGTAGCATCTAGAAAAGGAGACAAAGGTTGGTGAAGTGAAGTTTCAGTTATTTTATCAAGTCAACAGCAGGAATAAATAAAATATTGTTACAGGCTCTCAAGCTTAAGATTATCACAAAAGAACCAGGATTGAAAAATAAATTTGCAAAAAACAACATAAGAGAATCATTTGGTTCCATTTTCATCTTCCTACTGCATCATTATCATATATACCAGGATTACATATGGGAAAAGTTACTATAATAGCTATTCAGTGCAAAAAAGAAAACAATTCAAATCAGGCTAGATTTTTGCAAGAACAACTAGTTTAAAGAGATATTCACAAAATCTCTGGTAACATGAAGGTTTTGTCCTCTTCAGTGGGGATTGTCCGTTTTCCTTTTTTCCTGCAACGACACATTTTAGTTTTAATTGGAAAAGCCAAGGCTAATTTTCTTTTTACAAAATGCTGCTAGTTAACAGGTTTTCAAGAGCTTTTTTTTTTTTTTAGCTTTACAGCCTTAGCAACAACTTGTTTTTAAATCATTTATTTTTCATTTCAATGTGAAAGTGAGCATTTGCACCCAAAATCTTAATTGTAAATTAGACTAGCCCTCCCAGACAGGCCTTTCTGCAGTCTTCGTGCACTTTAATCTATTATACCATCCACATTCCTTTCCTGCTAAAGTTGTATTTCTCAGTCTTTTCAACTTTAAAAAGTGTGGACATCAGCTGCTAGAAATTATGGGAGTTGAAGTCCGTGCATTTTAAAATTGTAGAGATCGACAAAACTGTGCTAAGGCATTCTATGCAATGGAAAGTAATGCTTAGAAGCGGGGAAGGGGAAGGCAGCTGAAACAGAATATTGACTTTGTAAAATCACAGGCACTGTGGAAATGGAAAGTTAGGCTCAGCAGGTAATGCTCACTCAGCGCACCTTCGTCAGGGGAGAAATGCCATTGAACTTCTCTTGTGGGTTGCTTCAGAGATCTGATGGGCTTGCAGCACAGCTACTGCTTCCTCGATCTAACAAAGGCAAAGGCAAAGACAAGATTGGAGTTCAGAACAGCCGGTTGCAGAGTTTGAAATATCGTTTCTGCATCCAAAGAATCCAACACACAGTCAGGGCAAAGCCTTTAAAAGGAAACTCTACTTGAATTTTGCTGGTACAGTAGCATATGTGTCTCCAGAGCCCTGCTGATGCTTTGAGATTAGCAGTCCTGGAATTCATTGGCTCTAATTCCAATTCTCCTGAAAGACCCCAAGTTGGAGAAGACTATAACATGCTGAGACAACCACTTCGCTACATTTGTGAAATGGCCCCGTTTAACAGATCTGGGAAGTTGTCTTTATAGGTCAGGTTCATCTGTTTACTTGCTACCCTCTCTCTACTTGGCACTGAACCCTCCTTCACAAGCCTTCTGATGAACAATCTTGCTATAAAATATTTGAAAAGGAGATCATAATTAAGAACACCACCACCCAAAGCCACTTAATTATTTCCCATTCAAATTCAATGTAGTTGTTTTTTAAATTGCACTTGAGCTTTTGAGATACATGAAACTCTTTCATGCTAATGAAGTTGCAGGAGAGGAAGAAAGCAGATGTGACTTGGTACATAGATAAAGCGGCCCAAGTACCTTTATTAACTAAAAAGTGTTCTTGGAAACAGTGATAGTTAACCTCATGGCCAGACCATGAATTAAATGACTGTACGGGTAGTCCTTAATTTACAACCATTCATTTAGTAACCATTCGAAATTGTAAGGGCATTGAAAAAAGCGACTTATGACTTGCATTGTATTGATTGCAGTATCTCCATGACTGTGTGATCAAAATTAGGGTACTTAGAAACTGAAATGTATTTATGACAATTGCACTGTCCTGGACACCATTAGTAAGTTTCCCAGCTGGCTTCTGACAAGCAAAGTCAATGGGGAAGCCAGATTCACTTAAAAACTGTAGTGATTCACAACTGTGGCAAAAAAAAGGTTGTAACATGGGACACAACTCACTTCCTTGCTTAGCAATGGAAATTTTGGGCTCAATTGTGGTTGTAAATCAAGGATTACCTGTAGTCAATCTGTCCTTCTAGGATCAAACCTGCTTCAATACAGGTACTTGAATATACAGTAAATATATAACGGAGAGGCTATAAAAACAAACATCTTGAAGAATACATCCTTATCAGTTTAAATGTTATTTTAAGTGCAGTCCTTCCCAACCTTTTGTATCACTCCCATTATATCTGCTCTTAACTTCCAAGATTTTCTTCTTTATCGTAGTTCCTTTCACACTGCCTTTTTAAACAAACCTAGCATTTTCACACTCTATCAAGCTTTCTTCTGACCACGGTTCTGATCATTCTTAGAACTTATCATATTTATAGTAGCACTCCCATATCATGCTAAAATAGATCAGACCAGTAATGAATACATTATTGGTATATTCAATGGCTAGATTTCTAAGTCAGAAATCTGATAGTCAGCTGGGGATAAACCACCAGTGAGTGCTATTCTAGAGGCATCTAGTTGGCCATTACAGGAGACAGAACAATGGATTAGGTGAACGTTTGCTACCACTCTTCCAGTATCCCTATGCTCATAAGTTTGAAACAGGAGTGAAGGTGCGTAGGAGTGAATATAGTTAATATCTCTAGGCTGTTTGTCTCCGTTCTTCCCTCATGCTATCATTATAATGGATCACCATTGAAAAGTTAAAGCAGATGTGCATTTGTGGATTCATACACTTAAAGGACAATAACATAACCCCAATTTTGTACAGTAGCACAACGAATAATCAGGAGATATAAAAGAACAAAGCAGGTGGAAAATCAGTCTGAAAAACCGAATTGAAAAACAGCCATGGAGATGCTATTGAGACAAATTAACTGTGCAGACCAACCTAACACAGAGTAGAACAGTTCATTTCACCTGAAAAATTTGGAATGGTAGATTTAGGGCATTTTTAAGCATGGAATCCCAGTACCTTAGACTGAAGGGATTCTGGTGACTCCAGCATAAGTAGCAGATCAGAATTATCTATCTCCAACAGCATGCCTGTAATCTTCCCAGCCAGGGTGGGGTGCCTTGCATGAATTAGAGGATAGAGACGTTCACCTATGCACAGCAAAAAAAAGGGAGGGGGGGATAAAAAAGGAAGTACTGGGAAATCTGAATTTATCTTCTGTTCTATGAAATCCTCCATCTAATTCTACTTCAGCACCTAACCTTCAGCAACTATCCAGGCCCACCAACACAAGATTATGAGGTCTGAGAAGTTTCCTACGATCTTTCAAATAGATAATCTAGACTAGAGGAATCATTGTCAGGTACTGTGGAAAATTTTAAATGGCAACTGCTTAGCTAGCTATCACCATTGCTAGGTAATCCATATCTGAAAAGTAGGTTCATTAGCATGGGAAGTAGAACCTCAAGATGGACCACCATTGCCTCAAACCTAGACCTACCAATGTTCTGTTTTTAAGCTGTTGGGTAAGATTGAGCTGGCAGGGCAGATTTCATCTTCCATTGCAACCCATGTGCTCTCCATAGCCACCACAGTTAGAAGATGATATACAGATAATGCAGACAATCCAAGTGATAGTCTGGTGTAATGGCTAAAGGACTAGACTACAAAATGGGAGAGTGTGAATTCCAGTCCTTCTTTAGGCCTAAAACTTGAGCTGGCGGGTTATCTTTGTGTCTCCCATTCTCTCTCAGTCCAACACACTTCACAGGGGTGTTGTTGTGGGGGAAAATAGAATGTAAGAGTGTTATGTATACTGTCTTAAGCTGAACAAAGAAGAAGACAGGATATAAATCTAATGCTATTTTAAAAAATCCTTGAAGACTACACTGAGTAGATGTTTTTCTCTTATCATACTTCTTTAAGCGGTACTTATTTGTTACTTTTGTGGATCTCGATCTCATCATGAAGGCCTATTGTTACTCATTAGATATTTTAGATCATGGGTATCCATCATTTTGGCTTGCCTGGGCCATATTGAGTGAAGTGGAATTGTCTTGGGCCACTTATAAAATACATAATATAGTTATATCACGTAATAATATATTCACATAATAATGTAAAGGTTTACAATTTTGTCGGGCCGCAGTACTAGCTATCCATGCTGCATGTAGCCCATGCTGAGTTGGACATGCCTGTTTAGGCTGAATAGTTAGGAAGTACATGGACAAGTTAATTCAGGTACTTGCTATAGAATCTAGATTATTTAAATTGGGTAAAATTAAATAAAATAAAAAATAATAAAATAACTTGGTGTATTACTTATCAGCATTGGATGTTAGTGTTATGGTCATCACAGAGACAGTAGCACAAAATGTGACAGTATTTATTGTCCTACTGTCACCCACAAAAATGTGCACATAAATTTCCCAGTCCCCACCCCCACCTCGTCAGAAGATTATTGACGTTAATTGCGAAATTCACAAATATCAATTTGATAGGCAATTTATTAAGGGAGTACAAGATGAAGGAGAAAAACTTTAGATATACTCAGAGTTAAATCTGTCTGATTTTTAATCCCCAAGTCCCTTGAAAAATTCTGGAAATATTTGGAAAACCCTTCAGACATGTGTGAATATCACTGGACTCATTTGGAAGTCAAATCTTTCCTCATTTCACTTTAACACAAGATAGTTGGGAGTTTTTATGGTGCATGTTTACCAGTGGTGAGATTCAAAAATTTTTTTACTGCCGGTTCTGTGGACATGGCTTGGTGGGCGTGGAAGGGGAAGGATACTGTAAAAACTCCAGTCAGAGGTGGGATTTGCCGGTTTTCCAAACTACTCAAAATTTCCGCTACTGGTTCTCCAGAACTGGTCAGAACCTGCTGAATATCACCTCTGATGTTTACCATCATTAAATGTTTTGGTGGATAAGATCCTGCAAAGATTCCTTCTCAATCAGAGATAAGAAAATGAGAAATACTGTAGTAACTACTGTAAATTGCCTCCCAACCTTAGCTATTCAGAAATGTGTCACTTCTAATCAAGAAGTTACACTGATCATTCTTTTGCATACCAAATGACTAGACCAGCTTTTCCCAGCCTGGTGCCCTCCATCTATATAAGCACTTCTGGGAACTGAAGTCCCAAAATATCTGGAAGTTGCCAATTTGGGAAAGACAAATTCTTCAAAAATGTAAAACAGAAAGATAGAAAAAGTGATAATCTCTTAGGTGTACACATAGTTTGCACTAATAGATATAGCATTCTTTTGTTTTTATAAATATCCATAATAAATAATATTTGGATAGAGATTTCATTTCTCACAATGCTTTGGGTGCATTAGCTATAGATACTCTGATCTGCAAACTGCCAGGCTATTGTTCCCTTAGCCCACATATTCTGGATTATTTTGGGAGAGGGGTGTTATAAGGCATGGTAAGGTCACGTACATCACATTTTTGGAAGACACAAGATTCTAACCAAGGATTTCTTGATTTATCATATGTTTTCTTACATTCTATGACACACCAGCCAACCCGTTGTTTTTGCGGTCCTATTACCACATCTTAGATAGGAATAATTAGATGATCTAGGCTGATCTCAAAAAACTAAGTAGATTTCATCCTGATTAAATTCAGACAGGTAGGCTCCAAGAAGTGTCTAGGCCCGAGATGGTGAATCTATGGCCCATGTACCAGAGATGGCACGCAGACCCATCTCAGTGGGAATGTGCACCATTGTCAGCTGCTCTTCTGGGTTATGGCATGCCAGCCAGCTGGTCTTCGTGGGTGCTGGAGCACCGGAAAATGGCCTGAACATGTCCAAAAAAACAGACCGTTTCCCGACTTGTTTTTGGCACGAAAAATGGCCTGAAAATTGTCTGAAAATGGCCAAAAAGCAGGCAATTTCCAGGCCAAAAATGACCCCAAAAGCAGGACACCAGCTGGCTGGTCTTCAGTTTTCCGCCACATGCGCATGCATGCGCGTTCCAATCTGGGCACTCGGTGCCAAAAAGGTTCACCATCACTGGTCTAGATTGTAGGCTACATTAAGCAAATGACATAAACACCCCAGAAGACAACTTCTGCACTGTTATCAAAAAAAACCTCTACGTACACTGCCCATAAAGGCATTACAAATTGAAGTTAATTGTAGTAAGCTTTTATCATTTGTTTATCAGGTGATTTAAACTGGGAAACTCAAGATTTCACCAAGGTAATACTTCTCCCTCTTTTCTCTCCAGTACCCGCTGTAAAAATTTCATCCCTTTTGCTTGCTTTATTCTAAATCGGGGTCTCCAACCTTGGCAACTTTAAGACTTGTGGACTTCAACTCTCAGAATTCCTCAGCCAGCTTTGCTGGCTGAGGAATTCTGGGAGTTGAAGTCCACAATCTAAAGTTGCCAAGTTTGGAGTCCCCTGTTCTAAATGCTATAAAGCAGGGATCCCCAACCTTTTCGACGCCGCGGCCCAGTTCCGGCGTCAGCTGGGCGCCGCGCCCGGTTCCGGCGTCAGCTGGGCGCTGCCATTTTTTTACGAAAAATCACTTCCGGTGGCGTCACCGGAGCGATTTTCGTCAAAAAATGGCGGCGCACGCTTGTGAGCTTTTCGGGTAGAAATGGCTTTCTACCGGAAAAGCTCACGAAGCGCTAGCGCCGCCATCTTTTTGCGAAAAATTGCTTTTTACCAAAAAAGATGGCGGCGCCCAGCAACCAGCGGCCCGGTAAGGCTTGTTTCCGCGGCCCGGTACCGGTCCGCGGACCGGCGGTTGGGGACCCCTGCTATAAAGTACACATGGGCGACGCTGAACTAAGTCATGAAGCTAGAATTTTCCCTGAGAGTATTTCTTGCATCTGTATTGCCCAGAAGCCCTGGGGCAGAGGAACAAAGCAACAAAGACTGAGTCCAGGACACCACAGTATGGTGGCCAAAAGCATATAATTAAGGGTGAGACTAGAGAGCTAAGCCTGTGAAGATAACTGGATAATAATCCTCATCTCTTGCAATAGAAAAGAAGTTGCATCTTATCAGCTAAAAGATATCTCTCTCTCCCAATCTTTTTACTACAATTTGATTTATTCTGGTTTTATTCCAACACAAGTACGTGTCCTACATACAGAATTGTCGAGCATTCATCTAAGAAACTAACCTTCTAAAATACTGCATATGCCATCAGTCTATGTATATGTCTTTTCAATAGCTTTCCTGAGATTTGGAAGCTATCCTCTGTATTGGGCTTTAGGAGAACTGTAAAGGTTTCACCCAGGCTTTTGGCTAGGATAGAAATTGGCTCAGCAAATGCAAGAGCATGGAAAGTTATGTGCACTGTGTATAAGAAGTTAAATGTTTCCTTTATTCTGTATTTATTTAATGTTGTTGTGAATTGCCTAGAGTTATCTTGTTTCAGATAGGTAGCCATGTGAATTTCTAAATAAATAAATGAAAGCTTTAGATAATTTGTAGAAAACATTATGACAGTCAGATTTTAGAACTAGCATAATACAGGGAGTCATTGTTTAACAATAATTCATTAAGTGACCAAGATGGCACTGAATGAGTTTTATGACTGGTCCTCATAGTTGCAGCCATTGCAGCATCTCTGTGGTCAGATTCACACTCAGAATAGAGCTAGAAGGGACCTTGGAGGTCTTCTAGTCCAGCCCCCCCCCACTCAAGCAGGAGATCCTATACCATTTCAACAAATGACTGTCCAGTCTCTTCTTAAAAACCTCCAGTGATGAAGCACCCACAACTTCTGAATGCAAGCTGTTCCACTGGTTAATTGTCTTCACTCTTTGGAATTTTCTCCTTAATTCCAGGTTGCTTCTCTCCTTGATTAGTTTCTAAAAGTTGTTTCTTGTTCTCTGGTGCTTTGGAAAATAAATTGACCCCCTCTTCTTTGTGGCAGCCTCTCAAATATTGGAATACTGCTATCATGTCTCCCCTAGTCCTTCTTTGCTCTAGATTAGCCAAACCCAAATTCTGCAACTGTTCTTCATGTTTTAGTATCCGGGCCTTTAATCATCTTGGTTGTTCTTCTTTGCACGTTTTCCAAGTCTCAACATCCTTTTTGTAATGGGGTGACCAAAACTGGATGCAGTATTCCAGGTGTGGCCTTACTAAGGCTTTATAAAGCAGTACTAATATGCCTCTGTTTATACAACCAAGGACTGTATTAGCTTTTTTGGTTGCTGCTGCTGCAACCTGAGTGTTACAGTCAGGTGATTGCAATTCAAGCACTTGCAACTGGCGTGCAAGTACAACGGTTGTGGTGTTTTGTGATCTCAAGGTCTCCATTTGCAATCTTCACAACTGGCTTCTGACAAGGATAGTCAATGGAGAAGATAGCAGAAAGTCACAAATTGTGATCACGTGATAGTGCACTTAAAGACCAGGAAGGCTTTTGATGATTTCAGCAACCAGAAGTGCCAGAACTGCAGTCATAAGTTGGTGCAGTCACATGACATCAAAGTTAGCAACCATGTTGCTTACCAATAGTGTTTTCAGTCCCACGTACTGTTGTTAAGCAGTACATGTACGTCCATGGACAAGAAACAACGGATGGAAACTAATCAAGGAGAGAAGCAACCTGGAATTAGGGAGAAACTTCGTAACAGTGAGAACAATTAACCAGTGGAACAGCCTGTCTTCAGAAGTTATGGGTGCTTCATCACTGGAGGTTTTTAAGAAGAAATTGGACAGCCCTTTGCCTGAAATGGTATAGAGTCTCCTGCTTGAGCAAGGACTATAGTCCCCTATAATCAAGGGGTTTGGACTATAAAATCTCCTGCTCTATTCTGATAGATTGAAGTATATATTTTTTTAGGAAACATTGTTTTCTAAGCTAAACTATGGTTAGCATAAAATATTTGATTACAACTTTTTCTCTGAAAAAGTCCTGGCTGAGGGGGAAGTTCACAGTGCTGCCTACTAGAAGATGCACACCACTCACCAAGTATTTGTTTCTGTTCTTGAGGAGGGGCTGCAGCCAACATGGATGTGGTCAAAGGCTCCTGTCCATGGACGATTGGTTCTACAGCCTAAAGCCCAAGAAACAAAATACACTGAGAAGAGCCCTTCCATTCCTACTAAACAACTAATATGAACTGATGACTCTCTGTGAAGTATGCATTGGTTAGAGCTTTTCTTCTCTTTGCAAACTCATATAGCAGCTTTAATATAAGCACCTGTCCAACTCAAATCTTATCCAGTGGAAGAATTTATTCTTCCTTCTGGCCATATTGAAGAAACAATAGAGTATATTTGATTTCTGTAAACTATGCAATAATCAATATATAACTTAAGTTAACTTAAAAGATAGTGTTGTATAATATCTCCTTTCCATGCAGAAAGCCATAGACCCGATCCTCAATTTCTGAAAGCAAGTTGTCTTGACAACTTTTAAGATTTGTGGACTTCAACTCCCAGAATTCCTCCTCCAGTCATGTTAGCTCAGGAATTCTGGGAGTTGAAGTCAACAAGTCTTAAACTTGCCAAGTTTGAAGACCCTTGTCTTAAAGGATGGAAAGCTGCTATAAATCATTGTTGTCCAAAGATCGCCACTATGTTCTGACCACCATAAATACTGAAAGTATCTTGCAGCATCCTCTCAATCTATATTTGTATTTTTAAAATCAAGGTATATTTTCATGTAATCAAATGCAGAAGGGAACCATCTTGTGTTTTAAGTGTAATAATAGCACTAGGAATTTCAGGAATGTAGTGTTCCCAATTTCCATCTAAAGGGAAACACGGGAAAGGAATATTATTGGTAACCTGGACACTTTATCTGTTCAACCAAGTGTGTAAACATGAACTGGCTAATGATCCGACTCATTGGTTTCTCTGTGAGTTCTCACTGATATCCAACTTAAAGACCATTCCCAAAGCAGAATCCCATCTCTATATCTCTCTGCTACAATTTGCCCAATTTACTATCTCAAAAATAACCCATCTAAGAGTAGTTAGGTTCTGCTTCTAAGTGTGTATTTTAACTGCAGAATGGAAGAGTAGAGACCTGTTGCATTGGCAGAGATGTTACTGCGCCCAAAGGGTTGACATTCCTCACAGTTGAAGAATACTTGTACTGCGAGATACCACGTGAGAAAGTTGGAGAAGAGGATAGTCTTGCACTAGTGGTCTGGGTTCCAATGTTGACTGGAATGAAACCAGAAATATTTTGAAAAAAGGCTTTAATTGTTCCACAATATTACATGTTTATTTTTAAAAAAAAAAACTTTTAAAATAGCACAGTTCTTATATTGCACCCAAACCTGGGAAGGTACAGATCTGTAATAGCTTTGCCAGATTTCACATGCATGATACATGGTACAAAAGTAGAAAGATATACCCAATGACATTCTGGGAAGATTGATTACATTAGGCATAAACTCTTGGTGAGCCTTTTGTCCAGTGCAGGCTCCCAAGAAGTTACATTTTCACCAGTCTGCTGTCAATACATTTAGCTCAATTAAGCCATAAGTTTAGTTTCTTGGGTTACACTTAGTATTAAAAGCAATAATGTGTCTTAATTGTTTTAGCTTTGTGTAAGCCCATTCCTTTTGGCTAACCCTCATGGGCTTGCTCAGTAAGCCAAAACAAAACCCAGATTTAGCATTACATGCTACTGTATTCTCAGACTATATTTTCCAATCATACAGCAACAGACTTCCAAAAACTTAGGTTTTATGTTAAGAAATAAGTAGCACATTGTAGAATTTATTGTGCAAACTCTAAGGTTCACTTTCCTCCGTTTCCAGTCAATGATTCAAAAACCAAGGCTAAACCCATTCCCTTGAGAGATATAAGTTGCATTCATCTGGACGATGTACTAGCAAAAGCCCCAAACCTACCCACTCTCTGACCAGTGGATGGTCCTCTGGGAACTTGAGTTGAGGCTTGTCTCATAGTGCTGATGTTGGAGAGGAGGCGGCGAGGGGGTCCATTAGTTCTTATCATTGGAGTAGCTGCATGATAGGCTGCTAACAACAATTAAATACCTTCAGTCAGAAACCTTATTTATGGATGAAATCATAGCAGTAGTTAATACCAGAATTCTGGTTCATTCTCATTACTGAATTTACAATTAAGACTACGAGCCATGCACACTACCCCACAATATTTGAATCATAGTTTGGTTGCTATTTTAAGAACATTTCTTAGTCCTAGACCATGACACTAAAGCAGGGGTGACAAACTCCAAGGTCAAACACAACTCTGATGTGGCCTCACTGAAACCGAGTTTGACACCCCAGCATTAAAGGAAGAACTTCACACATGGGCAACCTCATTTCCTTACATTCTTAGACATATTTTCTGGATAATCATATTTCAACTCACAAGGAGGCCTGCAAGAGTGAGTATTCCAGCGAGGGGCTGGGCGGACCGGGGCAACGGGGCTAGGACTGTAGAAAGTAGCTCTAGCTTGTTGCTGAGAAGAAAGAAGAGAAGGTGGTATGACAATGTATATAAACTAACAAGATAGTTATTTTTATATCATTAATATTTTGAAACATATGTTGTGTTGTCATGTGTTGACAGCAGCGAGAATTGTATTTGAACAATATTGGAAAAATGTTTTACCAGTAGTTAGATATAAGAGATAGAAATCAGAAGAGGGAAGATTATTACTATGCATAAGTAAAAGATCAGTTATTGAATATAAATAAGTTAACAATTATTTTTGTTATTATAATTATGATTTTTCCTATGACTATCAGAACATTTGTTATTTCTCTGTTAAACAAAATGGACAAAATAAACAAAATACATACATACACATACACACACACACTACACACACACACATATACAGAAATACACACACATACATATATACAAACACACACACACATATATACATACAATTTGAAACATATGAAGGAACCAAAATGGGGATTTTATAAGTTCTGTGATGTTTTTATTTTTGTACTTCCAATTGTTATAGATTGTTGCTATCTGCACTAGGATTATAAATCTAAGAATTTTTTCCCAATCTGGTGCCTCCATTTCAGACCTAACTCAGTGATTGAGGATGAATTCATTAACATATCCAGGTAGGTTTCATGGAAATAAATATGAAAACATTTTGCTATTGTCTTCTTTTTATTTCCCAACCTAGGCTTCAGTTACATGCATAACTGAAAAATGTTACTGTCTGGAGATGACTATACAAAGCTGTTGTCAACCTAGTGAATTTCAAATGTATTGGACTACAGAGCATGGTGAATGAACAATGACAAAGCCCCTCTTCACATGCAACAATTCACTTTGTTTATTTGAAACAATTCATAGCTTGTTTTTCAGACTTCTCTTATAACACTAGAATTTGAGGGCATTCAAATAAACCTGATTAGGTTTTGAAGAGCCAAAATAATACCTCTTCACAGGGTGCATAATTACCTTGTGGAAATAATGCCCCATAAGAATGATAGGCATTAACAAAATTCTAACTTGGTACCAAAAATCTCCCCCCGTTTTTTTTATTGTACTATTGTAAGGATCAGATAAATCATTTATCTCTCTGTGAAGATTAAAGAGAATGCATTTCACTCCCATCTCTGGCCCCCAAACAAACAAAAAGTTCCCAAATGTTTGCCCAGCCTACCTGGTGATGCCATGACACACACTGTTGTGCCCCCGGGCAGGCATAAAGGCAAAATAGAGTCCCCAGATTGGAAAAAAAGGTAGTCCACCCTAATCATTCACATGTCCCAGGTATACATTTGATTCTGATGCCTGATGGCCCATTTTAAAATATGCATCTCGAGGGAGAAATGTTTTCCTATTCCTTGAGTTCTATGCTGTCAAATGCTGTTAACTTTATTTATGTATCTTTAATGGAAATGGTATTCTTATAGGTCTTACCTGTGGAATTGAGGGCAGGAAGTAGCCAGCAGAAGGATGAAAGGAACACAGCAGAGGCCCGGGAAAGGCCCTCATGGAGGCCATCCTCTGCATGTATTGGTTAGTGAGAATGGCTTTTCTCTCCTCTTTCCGTTGGGCGAGGGCAACATACAAAGGCTTAGTGCTGATGATGCGTCCATTCATTTCTGTCACAGCCTTGGTCGCTTCTTCTGGGGAAGAAAAACATACAAACCCAAAACCTTTGCTGTGTCCGCCATCCGTCATTACCTGAATGGAAAAATAAAACAAAGCCCATTGAGCATCAGTAGCACTTCTGTGGCCGTCATCTTGATTTGTTTTACCACAACCTGCAAACACCCCATGCATAGAAAGAGAAAGGGACCAAAGAGAATGAACCAATTGTCAACTTTTCCAAACTCTGGAAAAACAAGCTTTTAAACACAGTTTGTATGGATTAAGATTACACAACTTCACATTTGGCATACTGAAGGTGGGCTACAGGAGTGGGATTCTACCGGTTTGGGGAACTGGCAAATCGTGTCTCTGGCTGACCCCGCCCCTCTCCGGTTGCCCCCCCTCCCCACCCAGTCAGTCCTTATGGGCAACATCGCATGCATACCCAACATCGCTGACTGCATTCTCCACCGCCCAGTCACTCCTTAAGGTATTTCTTTTTCCCCCTCCCAACAATCAGCTGTTCCAATGATCAGCTGTGCCGGGATCCTCCTTGCTGTCTTACTGCTTTGCCCAGGAGGCTTCCCTGAGGCCCAGGAGGCAAAAGGGGGCACGAGGGATGGGCTGGGGAGAGTGCTATGCGCCCCCTTGCCCCTTTTTGCCACTTGGACCCCAGGGAAGCTTTCTGGAAACAAAAACACCCCCCCCAGGAGGCTTCCCTGAGGCCCAGGAGGCCCAAAAATGGAGCACAGGGGGTGCTGCATGCCCCTCTGTGCTCCATTTTTTGCCTTCCTGGGCCCCAGGGAAGGTTCCTGGGAGCAACCGCACCTCCCCCCCCCCAGGAGGCTTCCCTCAGGCCCGGGAGGCAAAAAAACCCAGGGAGGGCGCTGCAAAAAAAGAAGATACGCCCACCCAGTCACATGACCGCGTCCACCTAGCCACGCCCACAGAACCAGGTTTTTAAAAAATTGAATCCCATCCCTGGTGGGCTATGTATAAAGGCTACAAAAGGTAGTGATTCCCAGTACATCAGAGTAAGGGATGAAGCCACAACAAAGTTATTTTTGATTTGGGGTTATCATTGCACAAAATGCAACTAAAAATACTGTTAATACACTTGCTTTCTTGTCATATATTTAACAGCTTTCTTCTGTTATATTAACAGTGGCAATTAAGAAAGTTTGAAAATATTAAAACTCTAATTTAAATTCTTGTTTTCAATTGAAAGCTAAGAGCTATATCCAACAATATGGAACATTTCTCTTCAGTCTTCTCCAAGCAGAAGTCTCAGATTTTTTCCAAAACTGCAGAACAGATTTGAAGATGCACCAGCTTTAGAATCTGCCTTGCTGGTGGAACATTATATACCAGGGAAATGACGCTAGTTGATTCAATTCTAAATGTCCTTCTCCAGCCCTTATTACAAGCTTCATATTATACTGTGCCCAACCTGTTACATAGCTTCTAACCCACAGTAATCAATGTATTAGATTGGTTTATTATTTCAAGATTGCATAATATTCCTACTCATCCACATACACCCATCCACATACAGAGAGAGAAAGAGAATTTGCAGGAATTGGTTCTACTGGATAATAGAATAGATAATCTTATATGTATCAATAAGCCATTTTGCCATCCCTCTGCATTCAATAACTGTACAAAACAATTCTTGTGTTTTATGCTTTCAGACAGAAAGATTAGATTAAAATATTTTAAATAAAAAACATAGCAATCAGAATTACTGCAGAAATACAAGGCATAGAGTGGGGTAATTAATTATAATTACATGGAAACTGATGGTGTCATAAAATGAGCTTTGGTTATTGAGTGGTTTAAGCATATTAATAAATAAATCATTTAAAAAATTAAGAAGGGAGAATGGTAATGGACTGCACTGCAAGTGAGAGCCCCTGTGATTATTATGCCTTCCATATTATGCAGCCCTAGATCTTAAAACATTCACATGGTTTTGGTAAATCAAATTGTGAAACAAGTTCAAACTGCATTCTGAAAGGATGAAGCCCAGTACTATTTTCAGTTGGTGAGAACAACTAGCAAGCATCCACATCAAAAATGCAAAGATACTCCGGTATTAGAATCTAACCTTAGCACTTGTGATGGTTCCATAGGGTGAAAATTCTTTTCTCAAATGCTCATCATCAATGCCATCATCCAAGTTCTTTACATACAAGTTTACTCCCTGAAAGCAAACAAGCACAGCCATTTTTTCCTCTTCACTATAAACAATATTAAGATAAAGAGTTTTGTAATGAATATATACATATAAGTGACATCATCCAGCATCATAAGTCTGAAAGAATCTTACGTGCTATCAAGAGCAGTATCTAGGGTTTAGGATTAGGATTTTATCTGATGAGTAGCCATGTTAGTCAAAGGTAAATTTAGTTATAGTTGAAAATATCTAGAAGACATCCCTTGTGGGAGGGGCTACCCTAGATATTATCTTTCAAATTCATGAAGTGAACTTAATATTGTCCTATGATAACTTCTATTATTTGCCATTTACCCAGTACCTAAATCTAGATTACATGTTACTTTTATTGAATTTGTTCCCTAGTTGCTTATATCTACTACAGTTTACATCTTGCTAGGGTCAAAGCTACTTACAACCAGAAGAAACAATGCAATACTAATATAGCAATGACAATATGCAACAAAACAGAATAACAGCAATCGGGGATCAATTATAACATCCAATTGTTATATTGATGTATTTAATTATCAATCAATCACACCCCTTTCAGGAAAAATCAAATATTAACTGTTTTGGAAAAAAACAATGAGATGGGAGCAAACCTAATCTTGAGAAGAATGCTGTTCCCAAGGATGAGGATAGCCACTGAGAAGGCTGAATCTTAAGGTCTCTAAAGATGTCATTCCTTAAGAGAAGGGAACTGAAAAGAGTCCACCCTTCCCAATTTTAATGAATGGGATGGAAGCCACAAGTTGAAGGCAGTCAATAGATATCCAAGTCCTAAGCTGTGTAGCCATGTTCATATTTTACAAAAGTAGAATAACTGGCTAGAAAGGCCCACCTAGATACTGTAAGTAGTCCTTATTCAAATGACCCCCAAGTTCTTCCTGACTCCTGGATTACAATAATCTACACATACTTTTCATGTAACAAAGATAAGAAAGAACTAATTACCAGAAAAAACAATTAACTGAAAAGTTCCCCATTTGAGAAATATGAGAAACTTCATTTGAATCTTGATTGAGCATTTTCTGGGGTAATCAAAGCGTACATTTTCAAAACAGGAGTATCCATTAATCCCTATATGTCTATATGGATGAGCATGACAGAATTGGCCTCTAGAAAAAGTTTTTTAAACTACTGTATTTGTTAGCTTTTAATCCAGTTACATCTTGCCAACATTTGTGGTTTTTATTTGAGCAAAATATATACCTTAGAGTTTATAGCATGAAGCAAGGAACCTGCAGAATAGGAAACTCAGTCCAACTTAGTAGAGAAAATACAAGAAAATGAGGTTTGTCCACAGTTTGGGAACTTTTCTTGGGAAAAGACATTCTGCTCAAAAGGCATAAAAAGACGAGAGAAATCACTACACTTATTTAGTAACAACCTGACACTTGCTGTTCAGAAACTTCCAAATCTATAGTCCATTCTTTCTTCAAGCAATCCCCATTCCCCAACTGCCTCTTTCTGAATGAAAGCAGCACAGCAGAGTGAACCATACTGCTAGGTTCATCAGAAAACATCCCAAGTATTGGATTCGCCAACAATAGTTACTTAGACTCAAATCTATTCCATCTTTCTGTTCAATAAGTCCCAGTATATAATAGAAAAGGGGCAGAGTATGAGAATGGAGAATGTTACTGTAATAAAACTCACAATAAAATATGTAACTGTGGGACTGAATCAAATCAGAGTCAACAAGATGAAGAATCATTGCCAGCCATAGACAGGACATTTGAGATCGTTTAGTAGAAAAGGGGAATTTAGTTCAATTTTCCTTCTCTCACTCCCCCTCCTGGTCCTGTTTCTTTCATCAAGAGCCTCGGTGGCACAGTGGTTAGAATGCAGTACTGCAGGCTACTTCTGTTCACTGCTAGCTGCCTGTAATTTGGCAGTTTGAATCTCACCAGGCTTAAGGTTAACCCATCCTTCTGAGGTCGGTAAAATGAAGACCCAGATTGTTGGGAGATATGCTGACTCTGTAAACTGTTTAGAGAGGGCTGTAAAACACTGTGAAGCAGTGTATAACTCTAAGTGCTATTGTTATCTCTGTCCCTTCATCCAGGCCATTCATTCTAGTAGAGGTGTATTTTGGAGTCAACAACAGAATGTGGGATTTTTAAAAGACATCCAATGGTTCTGTGCCAGCCATACTTTGCCTTCAGCTCATATTACCTGATATCGGTTCATTCTTTCCTGCTTGATTTGTTCAAATTTACGCTTCAGCTCATTTTGTCGCTCCATCCTTTTTTGGGCTCTGCCAACAAATACTGTTCGGTCATTGATCTCAGTTCCATCCATCTGTTCAACGGCCTGCGGTGAGAAGAGGTGACAGGCAAGGCTGTAAATTTATTTCACAGGAAATCACCTCATACTTTATCATTTCAGTACAGGTAGTCCTTGACTTACAGCCACAACTGGTATCAGAATTTCCATTATTAAGCAAGGCAGGTTGTTAAGTGAGTTGTATACCATTTTATAACTCTTACCATGTTTGTTAAGCAAATCATTGCAGTTGTTAAATGAAAAATGCAGTGTTAAGTGAATTTTGCTTTTCTCATTGATCTCATTTGTCAGAAGTCCTTGAGATCTCAGGTGACAATCACATGATACTCAGACTCTAAAACTGTCCTAAAACTTGCTGGTTGCCAAGCACCCAAATTTTGATCATGTCACCATGAGGATGCTGCAACAATTGTAAGTGTGAGGACCAGTTGTAACTTTTTTCAGTGCTCTTATAACTTCAAAGAGTCACTAAATGAAATGTTGTAAGTCACACACTAATTGCATTTATTATTTTAATCAAGGCCTATTCTGAACTAGCCAAAGGATGAAATGCTATCCTGCCACAGCCTGAGGAAATAATTGGAAAACTAGTTCAATCTATGACGAGACACTGGCTTAAAAAAAGACTCTTAAATTCTTATTATATCCCCCAAATCTTTTCTCCTAGCTTTACTCTTTAACAGAGAAAGGAAGATTGAGAATAAAGATCAACTTGCCTTCTGAGCATCTTGATGCTTCTCAAAATTGACAAAACCAAATCCTCTTGAGCGGCCAGTATTATCTATCATGACTTTGACACTCAAAGTTTTTCCTGGAAGTAGAACAAAAACTTTTAGGCTAATACTACAAGAAAGAAGGTTTTCATGGAGCGCTGAGGCACAAGGTATTTAGCTCCATTCATGGATAGTAATGGATACATGCCAATAAGTACCACATTCTTCTATTATATTTAAACCTTTGGCTCATAGAGAAATTTTACTCTGGGAGGTATTTTTCATGTCTTCAAATTCTGCAGTAGAAAATTCAAATTTGTTTCATGGCAGTTTGAGTGACCCAGAGTTGCTTAAATCAGATGGTTAGCCATACAAATCAAGCTATTCTCTTCTAAATACTAGGCATCCTTATCATTTTATGTATCTTACAATGAAATCTTTCTCTTACCAAGTGCATCCACTTTTGCTAGATAGCGCAGGACTAATAGGTCAGGTGTTCTGATATAATTATAGGGAAGAAATTTCTAACTCAAAAAGGGAAGCCATTTTAAAACTAGTTTATATGTCAAAATGTAGCTTTCCATAATTCTGTACCCTCCAGATATAATGGTTATCAGTTTTCATTCCTTAGGGATAATTGACGAATTCAAAAGGATTAGGGGGAGGTGATGAGTATTGTATCTGAACAGCAACAGATGGGGAAAACTTCCCAAAATATATCCTTAATCAGATGAAGAATTGTTGTACCCTTATGGCTTAGATTATGATTTCAAATGTTTACTTAGCAATTGAATATTTTTACCTATGTGGAAGTAGGTACACTACTGGCTGTATCGTCTGCACAAAAAAACTGAAGCAGCATCTAAGCCATGGTGGTGCAGTAGAATGCCTTATTGCAGGCTAACTCTGCCAACTGCCAGCAGTTCAATCATGACCAATTCAAGGTTGACTTAGATTTCTATCTTTCTGAGGTTGGTAAAATTTGGACCTAGATTGTTGAAGGCCATATGCTGACATAGTAAACTGCTCAGAGAGTGCTGTAAAGCACTGTGAAATGGTAAAAAGTCTAAATGCTATTGCTATTTTGCTAAGCTGTTAAACTTATGCTCACACCCCTTATTTTATAAGCAGTAATTTTTAGTGCTACCCTTACCAAATTTTGAGAATATTTCTTGCAGCCTGTCATCAGTCATGTCCTCTCCAAAGTTTTTAATATAGACATTAGTGAATTCCATTGCTTTGGCTCCATATTCTGCTTCACGCTCTCGGCGGGACTTAAAGTGGCCAACAAATCTGCAGGGTCAAGACAGGAGATGTGAAGCCATCTCTTAAAAGGGTATTGCAAGGGCAGAACAAGAGACCTCCTACTCTCTTTTATTCAGCTGACAAGTTATGCATCTGGAGCAGCTTCTTCTTTGGGCAAAGCCAAAGCTTTGTCTTCTCAAGTGAATCTTTTGAGAAGCCAATTTTTGATAAACCTCACAAAGAGGCAGGGTGTATGCTTTGGTATGTTTGGTATGTTTGGGCAGTGGCCCCCAATCTCTGGGCTGTGGCCCACTACCAGGCCAGGGCCTATTCGGAATTGGGCCGCATGAGTGGCTGGCTGGAGCGCACATACAAAGCTCAACTTGTACAAGCAGCAGGCCAGAGGGCAATCACACACATGCATGCCAGCCTGTTGCTAGTGCAAGTCAAGCTGTGTGCGTGCACACCAACCCATCATTAGTGTGGCCCAGTTCCCCTCTCCTCCTCTCCAGCCGGGCCTCCAAGCTGCAAAGGTTGGGGAATCACTGCTTTAGGGGAATCCAGAGGTTAAATAAAGAAATTGAGATTTTTTTTAAAAAATTCATATATTTTTAAAATCCATATCCCACCCTTAAAAATAATGTATCTAAGTGTGCAATACCTTAAAGTCAACTTTTTAAAAAGCAAAAAAAAAGCCTGTAATTTAAAGTAAGTAAGTTTAAGAATGTTGCTTCATAGATTTAAATTATTATAAAAGGGAAGAATAAAAAATGCTTTGGCTACATTCATATTTTATATCAAATATGTAGAATGATTTTAAGATGTACAACATCAGTTAAAAAAATTATAATCTGATATTTTAAAAGAATCTAAAACAATATCTGCAGCATTCAAGCAAGGATCCTAGTCGGCTTTTGGTAGTAAACCCTTATTCCCGGTGATTTATTATTAAAATGTCTGTGAAACCAATATGAAAGCTAATTTTAATATTAAAGTTTCAGTATTATAAAATGACTTTCCCCTTTTATTTCATGATTCCCTTCTTTCAATGCACTTTGAATTGAAATCTGATGGCAGCTTGTACAGAGAATCGGGGGGCCACATTCAGGGGTTGTGGGCCACCTATTGCCTTGGGCTATTTCTGATTTAAAAGATCAAAAATCTAAAAGTTCTAAAAGTGCTGATCTAAAAGTGCTGATCTAAAACCTGATCCCAATTGTGAGTTGAAAGTAAACTCCCAGGCAAAATACTACAGTAGCCACTCCAAGATATAGAAAACACCTTGTGCTGATTGATGTATTTAGCCTAGTAAACCTATTTGACTTCACTCTGTTGGCCCTGACTAATAATGGATCTCCTAAGTTTCAAAGATTCAGACAGTTGCTTCCCAGGAGATCCTAGAACTGAACCTGGATCTTATACATTCAAAGCACACATTTACCACCAAGACACGACTGTTTCTTTAAACTATATAGAATTGCAGGTTATTCCCATTCTAAAGGATACACAGAAAATAATAGCTTGCACCATCTGCTCAGGCTTCCTGACACCATTTGACACCATTTTGGTGTGGTACCAATTACAGAGAAGATGAGAGAAGTCCAGCTCCGATGGTATGGATATGTCCAGAGTACAGGACCTTCCACCATTGCCAAGACAGCCTACCAAGTAGACGTCGGTGACCTCGCGGGCATCCAAAACAGAGGTGGCAAGACACCATCAACAAAGACATGCAAGCCACAGGCCTGCGCCCCAGAGATGCAGCTGACCACTCAAAGTGGCCTTCAATAATCCAAAAAGTGGACCCTGCATCTGCGGGAAAATGCTAGGAAGAAGAAAAAGATCTACTCAGGCTTCCACTTACACCTGGCGATCATTTAGCAGCATTCCATTCATTGTATCAATTGCTCTATTTGCTGCTTCCTGGGTCTCAAAATGGACGAAGCCATAACCCCTAGATCCATTCTCATCACAAACAACCTGTTAAGAAATGTAAGAGAAAGATGAAAGAAAATGAGGCCAATCAAAACTTGGAACTGATCATCAGTCCACCACTTGCCTTTTATATTCCCAGTTCTTCCCAGTTGACTTTTATATTCCCAGTTCCCAGGACTTAAGAATAATAGCTATCACCTGCTTAACCTAAGAATGTTGGCTTTAGGTCCTATAATCTCCAACTAATATATACTGTTGATGCTGGATGGAGATTACATGGGTACGAATGGAAGCATATTTGGAGAGATATCAGTTTATATAGTTCTGGAGCTCCCAATTCCAGGGAGAAGAGGAAACAATATGTTGAATCTAATCTAATTCTGTCCTCAGAATCAGCTGCACTTCTGGAGCCATTATAGTAATTTTGACAGCTGAGAAATCATCATCTCTTGTCCCATCCTGAAAAAAATGCTGGCAGAAAGTGGGGAAATAAACTAGATCAGGGGTCTCCAACCTTTTGGACCTCAGGGACCACCAAATTCATAATTTTAAATCCCGCAGACCACTAACATGAATCCAGCATGCCATTCGCTGAAGTGCCTGGACTCCCGCTGATGAGATGCAGTCCTTCAGGCACAGCTTGGCTGCCTGTTTCTGCAACCTTAAATACTCAAAAGAGTCATTGGACCTGTTTCCCACAGAAAACAAAACACCGGGATCTCTCATCTCTCTTTCTTTTCCTTCCCTCCCTCTCTCTCTTCTGCCCCCCCCCTCCGTCCCCGAGGGGGGAGGAACCTCTGAACTAGTGCTGAGTGGTGGGAATCTGATGTCTGGAGGCTGACGAGCCACACGCTGAAGACCAGATGGCTGGCGGAGAGGTGGGGCAACAGGGATGATACTGGCAGCGGATGGACTGATGCACGTGGGGAGGGAGGGTAGCGCGCGGGAGATTGCAGCATTGGAGCCCTTCCTGGGTGTTCCCTGGCCTGCAAAGGGGTGGGGGTGGGGGGAAAGGAACCTCTTAACTGGTGTTGCCTTCTGCCTCCTGCCTCCGCGGATCAAGGAGGCCAAGCGACTGCCAGCGATGCCCTCAGTTGAAGATGTTGCGAGGGGGAGGCTCAACCATTCTCCTCAGGAGCCGCAAAGCACTCGCTGCCCCTCTGGCAGCCGCCAAGCCTCCTCCTTCCCACTGGGCATGTGAACGCTTCTGGTGAGGAGGAAGAGAAGCACAGCAGGAGGATGCTTGGCGGCTGCCAGAGGGGCAGCAAGCACTTTGTGGCTCCTGAGGGGAGGGGTCAAGCCTCCCCCTCGCAACATCTTCACCTGAGGGCATCACTGGCAGCCACTACCTGTGGCTCAGGAGGTCCATTCTCTTTCTGCTGCTGCTCGGCCTCCTCGATGCACAGAGGCAGGAGGCAGCAGCCATGACATGGGTTTGCTAGGGAGACTGCAGGATTTCCCCCCCCCCCACCAGCAATCTGGTCTTCAGCATGTGGGTTGTTGGGCTCTGGACATTAGATTCCCACCACCCAGGACCAGTTCAGAGGTTCCTTCCTCCCCACCCCCACCCCCTCGCAGGCCAGGGAACACCCAGGAAGGGCTCCAATGCTGTGATCTCCCACGTGCTACCCTCCCTCCCTACGCACATCAGTCCATCCGCTGCCAATATCATGCCTGTAGCAGACACGGGTGTGCAGCGGACCACCAAAATTTTCTCGCGGACCACTGGTTGGCGACCTCTGATCTAGATCAGGGATGTCAAATTGGCAGCCTGTGGGATGGATGTGTCACATGCAGGCCATGCCTACTCCAGCTACATGAATGGGGAAAATGTCGCAAACATCATGAGACAGCAATGTGACATAGCAAGTTTGATCTAGATGCTTTACCCAAGGGCAAAATAATTGAAAGTCTTGTTAAATTGAAAGCCATTAAACAATAACAGATTGATACTGCAGCCCGAACATTGATAAGAAAAAGTAACAAAAACATGAATATATTTCTGACTTCCAAATGAAAATGCAACATCATCATTAAAAAAATAGAACTATATTTCATGATTTCTGAAAAGGTTGTACCTACTTTGCAAGAAAGAATATTTCCAAAAGCTGAGAATGTATCATATAAGGCTTTGTTATCAATGGAATCATCCAGATTCTTGATGAAAATATTGCCGACACCTGATTTCCTGAGTCCGGGATCTCGCTGGGACCACATGATACGAATGGGCCGACCTTTTATGACTTCAAAATTCATGGTGTCCAAAGCCCGTTCAGCTTGAAGAAGAAAAAATAAAAGCACATTCTTTTATCAATAAATCAAAAAACAAACTTGGGAAACACAAATTTCAATGCACCAATATCTAACTTTTCAAATAGTTCAGAATTACCAATATACATTATCTCCAAGAAAACGAGATGGCATAAGGGTTTAAGAAATCACTGGTTTTCACGGAGTTGTCTGCAAGTAAAATCCTAAATTGAAAATAATCAAAATGAAAACTGTAATATAGAACTGATTAACATGTAATATATCCTTCTGTAGCATATTTGTTGCATTTTTTATTTACCATGTTTCCTCGAAAACAAGACCCCGTCTTATATTTTTTGCCACCAAAAAAGACACAAGTCTTATTTTCAGGGGACGTCATCCACTGACTAACCTCACTTGCATGCATCACCTCCTGGCCTCTTTTTCACTGTCAGAGGCCTTCAGGAACTATTTCTTCTGCGGCCGGCAAGGCATTCCTGAAGGCCTCTGCAGCCAATAACAGAGCTCCAGATTGATCCAAAGCTTTGTTATCAGCTACAGAGGCCTTCAAGAAAGCCTTGCCAGCTACAGAAGAAATGGCCCAGCAAGGCAGGTGTCGGGGTGTGTAAGGCCTGGCTACAACTGTCCAAAGGTAAGTAGTAGGGCAGCTCCACTCTCCATCCCTACCCTATCTTAATTTTTACCTGTGCACTCGAGTGGGATCTTAATTAGGGCTTATTTTGGGGGTAGAGCTTATATTGGACGCACATGTAAAAATCAAGCTAGGATTTACTTTCAGGGTAGGTGGTATTTTCGGGGAAACAGGGTAACAAAACTTTGTTTTCTGAAGAAAAGCTTAAATTGCACATGTTCAATTTGAAGTTTCAGACATTAATTTGGGAAACAAAGGCCTTGTCAGAAATTATTAATTTAAAATGAGGTTGACAGGTTGAATTTATGATCATTAACATTTATATTTGATTCATTGTTGGTGTCTAAGACCATTAATAAAATCCATAAGGACCAACTTTGTGCATTAAAATTTAACATTTGCAGATTATGAGTAAAAGAGGTAGTCCTTATTTCAGCACTTGCTTCCTGACAATATTATTTTTTATCATTTTTAAAAAAATTAAAAGCACCAGTTCTCCCATTTCTTCAGATTGAAATAGATCAGATTACTAACGAAAGAGCAGAGACTGTCCTTAGAACTGAGGAAATAAAAATGTTACCCTTAAAAATAGATAAGCAAGTCTGAGTGTTAATACAATTATGAAACATAAGAAATCTTTATATAAAGCATATATGAAACATTAGTTTAAAGTTATTAGCCCTGAAAAGGATATTACATTCCTTCTCCATCTGAAAAAGGAAAAGAAGACTAAAGAGGAAACCACATTCTCTCAGAAAATCTTAAGCTTTTAAAGACAAACAAGTTGGGGGAAAATAGTAAAAGAAAGTGTATTTTAGTATGTATTCCAATAATGTACAGTATTAACATTAAACCAAGCAAAGAAAGTTCTTACCATCAGCAGGCTGTTGAAAATTTATGTAAGCATAACCTAGAGATCGTCGTGTGGAAACATCTCGACAAACTCTGATGGACATGATGGATCCAGCAGGTGAAAACTTCTCATACAACATAGCTTCAGTCACATCTGGATGAAGATCACCCACATAGAGAGAGGCTAGAGGATATCCTGGGCCACTAGCATTCATGGCCAATCATCTAGTGTAACTTTGGAAGTGAAGCAGAATCTAGTTACTACTAAGTTGCATAATGTAGAGACTTTTGAGACACAAAAACAACATGGGATTAGAATAGCTACGATAGCACTCCATGTAACTTCTCCATGTGTGTCTGACAGCAGTGCAGTGAAAAAACTCACATGGTATCAGGGAAAAAAGTATTGAGTAAACTGCATTCCAACATATAACTGAAAGCAAAGTATGTATAAGCTCTCCACACGCAGCTCGACCTAAACTAGAATCCAATCCCTTTTCTATAATCCCCATTACATTGCAATAAGACTAGGAAGGGGAGTAGTGGAATTCAACTCTCTATATGCAGAAAACAAGAAATGCTAGTTAGAAGAATTCTAGGAGTTGAAGTCCAACATCATAATGTTGCTGATGTTGAGAAACATGGTAGTAAATTGACTTTGTACTTCTTTGGAAACTATTTTATCTTCATATCTTCTTAATGAAGTACAATGGGCTGAGATTATACTAAACTTCATGATAAACTATTATCCCAAGATTGCTAAACTGGAGTAAGTATCCCAAGGTTGCTAATTTTTATGGCCAAGAAATTTTCAAAGCCAGATCACACTATTCAAAATCCGACACTATTCTCTGAAGAGATCATTGGTAAAATGATTTTTTTTATTTTTTTATTTTTTTATTTGGTTTGTCAATTGCTTACAAGATAATAGGTATAAGTAAAAACATAGTTATGAATACATGGATACATATAAGAAAAATAAAAAAATAAAACAATAGGACAGGGACAGTAGGCACGTTGGTGCACTTATGCACGCCCCCTACAGACCTCTTAGGAAAGGTCAATAGTAGACAGTCTAAAGTTAAAGTTTTGGGGGTTTGGGGAAGAAACCAGAGAGTCAGGTAGAGTATTCCAGACATTGACCACTCTGTTGCTGAAGACATATTTCCTGCAATCAAGTTTGGTGGGATTAACCTTGAGTTTGTATCTATTGTTTGCTCTTGTATTGTTATGGTTGAAGCTGAAGTATTCATTGACAGGTAGGACATTGCAATGTATGATTTTATATACTATACTTAGATCGGACCGAAGGCGGCGTAGTTCTAGGTTTTCTAGGTCTAGAATTTCAAGTCTGGTGGCATAAGGTATTCTGCAACAAGTAGAGGAGTGGAGAACTCTTCTTGTGAAATATTTCTGGACTTTCTCAACTGTGTTAATATCAGATACATAATGTGAGTTCCAGACTGATGAGCTGTATTCGAGTATTGGTCTAGCAAATGTTTTGTATGCTCTAGTTCAGGGGTGTCCAACCTTGGCAACTTTAAGACTTGTGGACTTCAACTCCCAGAATTCCTCAGCCAGCAAAGCTGGCTGAGGAATTCTGGGAGTTGAAGTCCACAAGTCTTAAAGTTGCCAAGGTTGGACACCCCTGCTCTAGTTAGTAGTGTAATATTACCAGAGAAAAAACTACATAAGATTAGGTTAACAACTCTTTAACGCCTTTTTGGCTATGTAGTTACAGTGGGCTCTAGCACTTAGATCATTAGAGAGGAGTACTCCAAGATCCTTGACAGAGTTTGGACTATCAACAAGGTCTTAACTATTCAGGCTGTATTTTATTTTCTGATTTTTTTTGCCAATATGTAAGACAGTGCATTTATTTGTTGAGATTTGAAGTTGCCATTTGTTTGACCATTCTGATACATCGTCAAGGTCTTTTTGAAGGGTAGCAGTATTGTCTGTGGTGTTGAATAGCTTTACATCATCAGCAAAGAGAACGCAATTGCTCTTAATATGATCACAGAGGTCATTTATGTAGAGTATGAAAAGAGTTGGTCCTAGAACACTGCCTTGGAGGACACCACTGTTGACAGGTACAGAATGATAGGATGCTCCCAATTTTGACCATTTGTTGTCTGTTTCACAGGAATGCTTCTATCCAGTTATGCAGGTGTCCAGAGATACCGTAAGATTTTAGTTTTAGTAGTTTGTCATGTACCACTGAATCAAAGGCTTTACAGAAGTCTATGTAGATTGCGTCTATTGCTTTGCCCTGATCGAGTTGTGTAGTCCATATGTTTTTGCAGTGTAAGAGTTGCAGATTACAAGATAGTTTTTTTTCTGAAACCAAATTGTTTATTAGAGAGTAGGTTGTTTGTCTCTAAGTGGAGGATGATGGATTGGTTAATAATTGATTCCATGACTTTACAGGTGACGCAGCATAAAGAGATTGGTCTGTAATTTTCAACTAGGCTGGGGTCTCCCTTTTTGAAGATGGAGATGACCGTAGCTTGTGACCATAGTTTTGGCAAGGAGCTGGTCTTGAAGGATTTTTCAAAGATTATGCTTAGATGTTCGGCTATGCCAGTGGATAGCTTTTTAAAGAAGTAGGCACATATTCCATCAGGTCCAATAGACAGAGATGGTTTTAGATTGCATAGTGCTTTTTCAACATTGTCTTCTGTAAAATCGATATTAGATCACTGTAGTTGTCTGTGGTTCGACTAGGAAATACTGGGCATGATCCATGGCTGTTTACAAATACTGAGCCAAAGAATGTGTTAAAGAAGTTGGCTTTAATGGTGTCCTCGTTGCAGTCTTTACCATTAGGTACTTTCAGGGGTGGGATGGACCTTGAGTCTTTTAGTTTGTTGTTTACAAAACTGTAGAAAGCGTGGGTGGAATTGGTGCGTAGAAGGTTTTCCTTTTGTTTAATGTGATAATTGGTGCATTCAGTCTTTATCTGGTGGCATAAATTTTTGTATTGGCTTTTGAAGTTGGCAACGTGACCAGATTTGTTTTTCTGCCAAATTTATACTGGAAGAAGAAAGTAGGCCTTTTCCAAACTGAGTTCCAAACCCTTTTGAGTCTTACAATGGCTTCCCAGACTAGTGCATATGCATATATGGGAGAAATAACATATGAAGCATGTTATATAAACTTTGACAGTAGACAAGAATCATGAGATAAGGACTCTGGTGAAGTTTCACTTTCTCTACAGGATATTCACTCCTAATCTCAAATTTAATGTTCTGAAAGGGGAGGTTTAACTTCTTTCTCATATTTTCTTCTCTGTAGGATCCATTTTAGCTTCCTCTACATAATGAAAATAATTATTTTATTGAGTGTTTATTTGCAGAAAAAAACATTATGTAGCTAAAAAACCTACACTTACATATCATTCCTTGTTCCTCTAAAAAATAAAGATGAGAAAATACAAACTTATATTTAATTCTTCCTACAGCTTTTTTCTGTGCTTTTATATAGTACTAGTCAAGAGTTTTAAGAGAAAGATTGGCCAATGTACTAATGCCATGCTTCTTTAATATTAGAGGATTCAATGCTGTACCAGTTATTTTCCTAATTGTTGAAAACTACATCAAAAGAGAACTACAACAGTATTTAATCTTCCTAGGAAAATTGTGAGAGCACCCTGGATTATGCATTCTGTAAAAATGAGTTTACATTTTAAAAAAACTCTCAAATGTCTCAGTAGATAAACTAATATTTTACATTAGCAATAATTCTTAATTATCTTTCATAATTTCCATTAACAACCTTCAAGCGGTCAGGTTAGGTTGAAACTGGTAACAAAATATCTGGAGGAAACCCGGTTGTGGAAAGTTGCCAATATGTTTTGATTTGATGCAAAACTATTTTTAAAATGGCCACCATTTCTGGGTAATTAATTCAGAAGGAATTCAACAAACTTTTTTTTAAATGAAGGTTTGTTTCAGTTCATTACCTATACAATTATACCAGTTACATCAATATCATAGGTTAGTCTTTCTCAATTTGGCATTTTCAATCCTACAAATTCTCAGCCCAATATAGCCAAAAGTTGACAGACAATGCTAGGAATTGTAATCTCAGCACAGTTGGAAGCTATGAGTTTGAAGAAAGCCTCTCCCAATCACATCTGTTTCATTACAGCTCAGAAAGATTGAGAAAAGAGGTGGCATAGCTCTTCTAATTATTTCCACATTTAGAATTATTTCAATTTCAAAGACATGGAGGTCAGGCACTTTGCTGCTGGCATCACTACCTAAGAAAAGCACATACACGTTTTCAGTAGATGAAAACAGCTACCACAACCATTTTTCAACAATGAACATAAATAAAAAAAAGCAAGTGTGTGCCTTAGGACCAATGTTTACTCCTTACCTTATTTCTTCTAATCAAATTCTGTGTCCTCCCTGCCCATGAAACGTATCTTCACAACACCTCAGCCTGAATAATGGGATGACTGAGCCAAAGTCACACAGCTGGCTTGTGCAGTTGAGGAGAGATATTAAGCAGCTGTGTAGACACCACACGCTGGAAAACATATCAGCCTATCACATTTTAGAACATGTTGCTTAAACTCAACCTTTGCAGTTAGCATATGGTTCTTAGGTTATGTGTACCCAAAAAGTAGCTTAGTTGAATAAACCATGGTTAACTTAATTACAGATAAGCATTTTATACAAGCTCAACTACTGGCTACAAGGCAGTCATAAGAAACCAGTCCATTGCAGGAGAGAAGGGCTCAAGTGGATTTTGTCTATTCAATACAATACCCCTTTGAGTTAAATAGTACCACTGTTCACTTGCCCATAGTTCACTGTCCAATTTACCTGTGAAAATTAGTTTCCCCTTCCAACAAAATGGGTTGCTGCTTGAGTAAATATGCGGGGGCTCAAATTCCTGAACCCACCCCCTCTCCATCAAGCACTCACTTACAGCTATGGAAAACAACCAGCAAAAAGCTCTCTCCTCTTGCACAGGTGCTCTCTTATGTGGATAAGGTATTCAGAATCCCATAGCCCCGCCCCTTCCACTCACAGAGCAGCAGGTGTGACCACCAGACAGTTCCTGTTCCCAACGTCCTAACCAAGCTACTTCTCCTCTCCAATGAATCTTACTGGAGCAGACCAAAAGCTTGTTCTTCTCAGCAGCATGGAGATGGTGTGGGGGGATGGGGGGGAAGTGCCTTATGGCAAGGCTCTAGCTCAGAGGTCTCCAAACTTGGCAACTTTTAAGATTTGTGGACTTCAACTCCCAGAATTCTCCAGCAAGAATAGCTGGCTGGAGAATTCTGGGAGTTGAAGTCCACAAGTCTTAAAGTTGCTAAGTTTGGGGACCCCTGCTCTAGCTTAATGTCTTCTTACAAGAAGCTCCAAGACCCACACTTTTATCTGTGGTTTAAACCAATTGCTTAAATAATGAGCTATTAATACCTGAGTGCAGGTAGTCCTTGACTTACGACCACAATTTTTGTTGCTGAGACTTTTAAGTGAATTTTGCCCTGTTGTATGACTTTTCTTGCCACAGTTGTTAAGTGAATCCCTGCAGTGGTTAAATTAGTAACATGGTTGTTGAATGAATCTAGCTTTCCCATTGACCTTGCTTGTCAGGAGGTCACAAAAAGGGATCACATGACCCCAGGACACTGCCATGGTCATAAAAGTGAGTCAATTAACCAAGCGTCCCGGGATGCTGCAACCGTCGTGTGAAAAACAGTCATGTCACTTTTTAAAATGTCGGCGTAACTTTGGTCTCTAAATGAAGTGTTGTAAGTGGAGGACTACTTGTATACTGTTTGGGTTCACCAAGTGTTCTGAGAAGCGTTCAGGGATGGGGATTTTTAAAATGTCACAATAGCAGCTGTGACTGAGCATTTAAAGCCATGCTCCTTTCTTTTATGTACATGGCATTGTACAGTGCACATAAGAAAAAAAAAAACCAGGGTTTTGGCAGTGATTGCCATCTGGAATGTCTTGATACTCCTCCAAGGATGTTTGTAGTGTTGGGGTTAAGGAATTGTAGTTGGACCTCAGAAATTCAAGGTCAGGTTCCTTTTCAACCATAGAAATTCACTGGGTGATTTGGGGTACTTGATCTCACTGAGACCTCCCAGAGTGGGGCTTTGTTAAAAGAGGAGGAAACGCTAACACATGCTACCTTGAACCCCAAGAGGGAATGGTAGGGTATAAGCCTAACAAGCCACATTTTATCTGATATGTTAAATTCCATCCTTTGCGTTAGCTTTAGTTCAGTCTATCATGAAAACTATTCTCAAGCATATTGTTTTGACTACAGCCAATGCTGCTTATGATAACACTGAAATTTTTTAAATTCTGGTATTTGAGGGCTAGGCTAGACTGATATTCCTATATTCTAGGAATAAGAGAGGACAGAAAAATACCAGATCCTTCTTGTAAGGAATTCATGCGATGAAATATTCTAGATCCAAGGCAATTCATTTTTTAACCTATTTTCCCATGAAATGTAAGTATTTCGGAACCCATTTTTGAAAACTACTTACACCCATATACTGTATATGCTAAACTTTACAAGAAAATTACGTTGAATAGAATCTCTATGGAAGCGTCAGCAATATTTATAAGATACCAGAGCAGCATTTCATTGTGTATACATTATAGGTAAATCTTACTGATTTCCCTGTTCAGATAAAGGGATTACAAGAGGGTTAGTCGGCACACAATGGGGAATACACATAAAAAGCAATAAGCTGGCATTACCAGCTATAAGAGCGCTATGCAATGGATGGGGAAGTGGGGAAAAGGAAAGCAGTCAGTCATGTGATTTCCCATTTAGTGACTTAACACAGAACTGCAGGTCCCAACTGCGGTTGCTAAAGGAAGACTATATCTTTCTTGCCTCTCCAGTTGATTACAATAGATGTAATATCTTTGATATAGTGTTTTCAGAAAAAAATAAACATTCTCCATGTACTGTATGTATGAGATATGCAGGTTGTTATAGGATGATCAAGCCATTTTCCAACTTACTGTTCTAAAATGTAAAACTCCAACATCCTAGGAGGCTAGAACTTCACTCTCACTGAACAAACTCATAAAGAAAATCTCGCAGGCATTAATGCGTGGAAAATGGGGTGGGATGATACATGCATCATGACATAAATGAAGTGACTTTGATATTTGCATTGTATATCATTATACATACAGTATATATGCCATCATGACTTTATTGTGGCTTGCTAGGACCCCAATGCTTGGAATGTGTGACATACCTCTCAAAATACGATTGCTGAATCTGAATGAAATGTAAAATGGCATAGTTCATCTATTACTAAGGTTTATCTTAACAGACATATCTAAAGACACTTAATCACTGTGTAGACCAGAAACCAGGCTTTCTCAATACTCTGTAATAGTATGTACCACTACATACTACATCACAAGAATATCCCCTACGAAGAAAACTGATTTCACCATGGTCCACATTGGGCCAGTTTTTATTGCAGTTTTCAAAATTATTAGTATTGCAGTCAGCTCAGGCAGTCTGGAAGAGCTGTCAAAATTTGCTTCTGCTTTGCCTCAACAATTTAAACCAAAAGGAACATATCACCATGGCCCACTTTGAAATTGCCTTTGGGAGTCTCAGACCAGTCTGAAAATCTGTTCTACAATCTCTGTACCTGAGTCAGTTATAAAATAAAAAACCTTATTTTTGGAATAAATGTAGCTTTTGAGCAAATGAGTTCATAGTTCATTTCAGAAAGAATCTGAGGACCAATCTAAATTGAAGGTTAAAAAGAATTTAAAAGCATTCCAAAAGGTTTCTTTCTGAATTTACAGGAAATGCAAAACTACAGATGCAAAGAAATCTATGCAAAATAGATTTCTCAATGAACGTATGTGTTTACAGAAACACTGAACTAATTCCTGTAGATTTAATTATCGTCTTATCTAGATTGCTGCAGTATACCGGGTCACTTCTGACCCACTCCCCATCAAATTAGTGTACCATAACCCATTCCTCTATTTGTGAATGTCAGTGTCAGTTCAAAGATGTTACCCATTATTTGTGAGAAACCAATCTATGCTGGAAAGTAAACACTTTGGTGTTAGGTATTGTCAGAACAGCTGTAACTCCAGAGATACACATTTTTTCCTCATGGCCACACAACGATCTGTCTTTGGGCTGTTGCCACATAGATTTTACAAAATGTGAAGACTGGATTTAAGATACTTAAGATACTTTATTGCAAGACATTCAAGAAATATTTTTAGTTGTGTCCAGATTAAAACAAGTACTCAAAGTAAATATTCCATTTTATTAGATCCAATATTTATACCAAAGGGTAATTTGTTCTGAAACGAAGTTTTACAAGATTAACTTTTCTTCTTACTATGCAATTTTCTTTTTAACTCCTTTTAAAAAATGTAGACTATAATGTACCTTAGTTTTATACCATTTATGAAGTACTGGTGATGTTTTCAGGAAAATTGGACAGTATAGTATATGCTATCATGTTATAAAGTACAATTTTATTCCATGTAGAAAACCAAATTTCAGCATTTTGCTCACAAAGAAATAGTAATAAGTTTAAATCATTTTAGACCAATAGAAAAATCAGTTCATAGACATCACCGATACATTAATTACATCAATTGCATATAATCTAATACAATCAGTATTGTTAGGGTCCCAAAATAACATAGCCATTCCGTCATTTTGAATGTAGCCATAATTTTATCAAGTGATTCAGATAACATAAAAAAAGAGAAACTACAAACTGATAATTTTTTTTATTTTTAAATCATTTTACACTTTTCCTGATTGTGTAGGGTGAAACTAGAACTGTTTGAAAGACATACACAAATCTAGTACATCGATAACCAGGTATTTCTTTTTGCTATACTATTCTCACAACCACATGTGTGCTAGTTAATACAACCATCACAGAAGCAAACTTTAGGCAAAATACTGGTCAGTAGAAACAATGCAAAAAGAGCTACCAGATATACAGACAGGCTCGGTTTCACATTCACTACTGCATTTATCAAGCGCCAAGTAAAACTGCACAATTTGTTCAGCTAGTAGAGAGGAATTTTGAAGTCAGTGCATGAATTTTCTTTTCAGCAAACAGTTGAACAGACAGATGGACTCTATAAGCCAAGTGGAATGTCACAAGCAGAGAAACTATATTGAAGAGACCAATAAGAGAAAGAGCCTAATCTTTCACTGCATTATTCATGCAACCTACTACTGAATTCCAATCTTTGCTTGGACAAATTTGTATATAATTCAACATTATGATCTGTATTACTAAGAAAGTTAAGGAAAATGTTATACATGAGCCTGATATTTGTTTTGAACCAGGAGTGGCAAAAACTATAGCAGCAATAGGCCATCTACATCTAAGTGAGACCTGTCCTCCAGTATATTTTACTTTCTACCATTACCAGAAATCAAACCCAATTACAGTGAGTTTCTAATTTAAATTACATCAGGAGAGACACAATTTGTACCAAGAACTCAGATATTTAAAGATATAGGTTTCTTTCCTGGAAGAAATTAATATTTAACTTTTTAAAACTGGAAAAAGATTATTATTTCATGCAACTATTCTACAGCTAATAAAGCCATAAAAGTCAAATCCAAATTTCGTTAATCCACTAGCCTACAAGGTAAATGTATAATACATTACTGACCAAGATGATGTTGCCAGTGGCAAGAGCAGTGGACTACCTGCCCAGAGGCAAGGCCACAATTTTCTGCCACCATTAAGCATTTGCTAGTTAAGATTTTCATTTCCCCTTGGTTTTAAATGAAATTTAAGGGAAAAAAATTAAAACCACATGAGCATTTGGCTAAAAAGCAGTGTGTCCAGCATCATTATTTAAAAACAAAAGAAAAAAAAATAAGAAATGTCAGAAAGAACATGCCTATTCAATTCACAGAAGTGAGCTTCTGAACTGGAATACCACACAGTAGATTGTTCCCCTTCCATGTTGCAGTATCACAATATAATCTCTATAATTTTCTATACAACTTTACAGCAGAATTGTACTTCAGCAACTTTTGATACCAGATTATTATCCTTCCAAGGAATTACATGATTTGTATCTATTCTTTCATCGTCTGAGTTTTGTAAAGTCAACTGCAATCGCAAAACCCATAATCACAGTGTTCAGTTAAAAAAATATAAACACGGTAATCATAACTGCAAGTGTTCATAATAGGAAAGGTTCAGAATGCCGTTGTTCAACTGATTTCCATTTGACATACACAGAACACCAACCAATTTTTTTTTACCCCACAGACAGTTTGCTACGTTGAGGTTGTGAAGTCGATGTACTATTCTTTTTGCTTGCCGCACAAAGGAATATAATGTGTAGGATACAGTGACATTGAACACATAGTGAAGCACGACAGACTTAGTTTTCACCTTCTCCAGCTTCGCCTTCATCTCCCTGGTTTTCCGATGTCCATAGCTGCAAGAATACACAAGAATGTTTATGATAAAACATGCAATTAATTCCACTGGTCTAGAAAGTACCTACCGGGCAGTCTATTTTATATTAGTTTTTATACTGGCTTCAGCATAGCACTGAAGAGAAACAGTTAACAAAGAATTACAGACTAGAGAATATAGGCAGTTAAAGAAATGAGTATATAATGTCTATCAATAGAAAACAAAGATATGTTAGCAGATTGGAAAAGGCATTTATTAAGTTTTCTAATATAGATATGCTTGCTGTATAAAGCTTTTTGTTATCTCTTATAGTTGGGGTCCCCGAGCCCCACTCTGTGGCCCCATTGGGAACCAGGCCACACAAGTGGCGAGCGAGTGTGCAAAGCTGCATCTGCACAAGCGGTATGCGTGAAACCATCCCCTCTAACTCCCCACCCCCTACAGCCACTGCTGGTCTGCAGAGCCAGAAAGGTTGGGACTGCTGCCTTGTAGTATTTCCAAAGATAACGTTTTCCACAGGACTCCAATTACCCATAAATAATAACTAACTGCATATTTAGAAACAATGTTAAAGATATGAAGTTCCATAGAAATTCTGGCATAGTCACTTTTTCCAAAGATACTTACAGTAAGATTGTCTCTAAGTAGCTGCATAATCAGGGTGCTATCTTTGTAAGATTCTTCATTCAGTGTGTCCAGTTCAGCTATTGCTTCATCAAATGCCTAAAACAAATTCAGGTATTATTTGACTTGTTTTTTTCCTGCCATTTCCAACTAAGAAACACGATTCACTTTAAAGTCTAAGTAGAGCTAGCTAAATAGGGACTACTACTTACAAGGTTGAAATTGGGCTCTGGGAAGCAGCTGGATTTATTGATGATACAATGGTTTTTCTGCACCATCTCCCTGACTAGGCTGTTGAACTCCATTGAGGGGTTGGTAATGGTGGATCCAAGATGCTGCTTTGGTGAGACAGAGTTAGGTGCAGCTTCAGAGTTAGTTCAAGTATTGAGGTGGTTCTCCTTTCTCCATGGCCAATTCCAGTCAATGCTGACAGCTGAGGAGAGAGCCAGCTCAAAGGCCTTGATTTCAGGGTGCTTCAGAGCTGAATACTCTTATCTATCCTGCTTAACATCTACATGAAACTGCTCGGTGAGGTTATCCATTGATATGGGCTCAGGTATAGCTTGAGCCAGGATTATCGGTAATGCTGCCTAGGTCTTATCCCAGCAACTAGAGGCTGCATGGGTTGAATGAAGAGGAACAAGTTTAAACTCAGCCCTGACAAGCTGAATGGCTATGTGTGTATGATTTCCTCACACCAGAATTCTGCATTATTTGTAATGACTAGGATAGCATTTCCCCAACAGAACCAGTTTGTGATATGTAAGTCCCTTCTGGACTCACAGCTCCTGCTTGAAGAGCAAGTGGCAGCTGTGGTGAGAAAGGCTTTCACAGATTCCCCTGGTATACCAAACGTACCCTTTCCTGGAGGAATCTCCCCTTCATAGCCATGCATGCATGGGTCACTTTGTGTATGAATTTCAATGCATTCTACTTGGGACTGTCCTAAAAAACCACTTGAAAGATTCAGCTAGTCCATGAAAAGTGGTACAAACTGTTATGGACATACTTTAATATGCCCATAACAGTTATATGAGCCATAACAATATATGAGCCATGGTGGTGCAGTGGTTTAGAGTGCAGTACTGCAGGCTACTTCTGCTGCCTGCCGGCTGCCTGCAATTTGGCAGTTCAAATCTCATCAGGCTCAAGGTTGACTCAGCCTTCCATCATTCTGAGGTGGGTAAAATGAGGACCCAGATTGTTGGGGGCAATAGGCTGACTCTGTAAACTGCTTAGAAAGGGCTGTAAAGCACTGTGAAATGGTAGAAAGCAATGGGCTTGGCTATCAGAAAGAACACTTCTTTCTCATTTATGCCTTTCTGTAAGATCTGACACAATAGGCACACTGTGCGTCCTTGGAATGTAAAAAAAAAAAAAACACCTTCTCTGCTGCAGCACTTTCTCTCTAAAATAGAACTGCCCATTCCCAGTTCAGACAGTCTCAACCTTGTAAGTTTAAACAATCAGAAAACTCCCCCCCCCCCTCCCAAAGGCTCTAGAATAGGTCAGGGCATGCACTTCTGATATGCACTGCCTGTTTTGGTTAAATATGTCTGCTCCTCTATTACAATAGCTAAAAACAAAACAAAAAGTAAAGGTATCTGTTTTCAATCCATATGTTTAGAATTAGTGTTGAGTTGGATATAAACCTAAATTGTAGATTATGTAACTGGATCTAAATTAAAGTCATACCTTGGTTTTTCCCACTGACATTGGAAAGCTGTAGAATTTAAAAGTATGCAGATTTTAAGTTATTGTTGTCTAGAGATTATTTCCAGTATCCTGCTAGCGATTTTGGTTTAATAATGTTTCATCAAATACATTAGAGGATAATAATTCTCAAGTATTATGTTTCCCTTAATGTGCATTTCCTACCCTTCCCCATTCACTAGTTTTCAATAAAATTAAGTCCTTACTGTCTTTGCCAGACTACAGGCTTTCTCAGGTGAGTTTAATATTTCATAGTAGAACACAGAGAAATTAAGTGCCAGACCAAGCCGAATAGGATGTGTTGGCTGCATCTCCTTCTTGCTGATTTCAAATGCTTCCTGATATGCCTGTTGAGAATTTCCTACTGTTGCTATGAAGAAAGATAAGTATATTTTTAATTTCTCTTCATTGAGCAATCAAGTAAGAAACAAATAATGAAAATCTTGAGCAATTAAACTGAATGTTCTTTCACAATTATTTTAGTACAGAAAAGCAAACAAATTTGTTTGTTATATTTTTAGTACATCCAAAAATAAATGTTCCTGGGAAAGAGTCCTTTAAGATTCCCATCCAAGTATTAGCGGGCCCAACTTGCTTAACTGCTAAGCTTAGCTATGTTCAGCCAGGTGTTGTCACCTGCTCTGTTAACAGATGCAAAATACACAGCCAAAGTGAGATTTTATTATAAAATTAGGCCACAAATTAAAGGGAACAGTAGCATTACATTCAAATACAATCCCCACAGGCACACAGACTGAAATTGTAGGCCTGGAGGCCACTACCACAGAAGGATGGTAGGGGTTTCCTTGGGATTGGAGCTTCATCTTTTGGCCCTACCTCTGCAGGTATGCCCTGGGTCTCAGCTGGAATTATTTTGGTGAGTTGCTGCTGACAATAAGTACTCTGCTCCTTTCTTCTTATTTCATCACTACAGGTGATTTATAACCATTTGTTTAGAAACCATTTGAAGTTACAGCACTGAAAAAGTGACTTACAACTGGCCCTCACACATATATGGCTGTTCAAGTAATCAAGTAATTACTGCATTCAAGTAATCAAAATTCAGGTATTTACAAAGGTTGCAGCATTCCTGGGTGATGTGATAACCATTTGCAACCTTCCCAGACAGCCTCTAACAAAGCAAAATCCAGAAGCTTGATTTGCTTAGCAAACACCGTTATTTGCTTAACCATTGTGGCAAAAAATAAATAAATAAAATCAGACATGACTCACTTAACAAATGCTTTACTTAGCAATGGAATTTCTGGTCCCGACTGTGATTATAAGTGGAGAACTACTTGCACTTTCACTGCACAGAGTTGCAGCAGAATTGCTACTTGTGTCACCAATCTTTCTGTAGGCTTTAACGGTGAGAATCATAACATCTGTGCCTATTCTTTGGGCCTGGAGCTGTTCAGAACTGGGCCGCGTTAAGTGGCAAGCGAGCATGTGTGCTCCATTTGGAGCTGTGTGTGCACGCTTGCTCATGTGGAACCATCTCCTCTCTCCCCCCTCCCCCAGTCTGCAAAGCCAGAAAGGTTGGGAAACTCTGAAGAAGTTGTTATTCTTCAAATAGCTGGTAAGGGAATTAAAAATAGATGGGGCTTGTATCAATGCGTTAAAGCACATTACAAAGCACATCACAGGGCTGTAGCCTTCATCAAATAAAGTCTTGCAGCAGTTTCTATTTTATGGAAAAAATGTTTGTTCTAGTAGGCAGCAAAGGAATGGTGATTGTGGGATTAGAGAAACTAGTTTAGGAGACCTGTTAAATTCCATTGGCATTAAATGTTCTAAGGAAGAGATAATGAAGATTTTGGTTTGGAGAGAGCAAGCAAGGCATAACTCGTGACAAGTGACTAAAACGTTTGCTCGATTTTAAAATCTTGAGGACTTGGAAGTCTGAATTAACATGACCTAAACAAATTATTCTTTCCACAATATGATCTGAGAATTTAAAAAATTCCAATTTTGTCATCAAAAGCTTAAAATCTATTTTAAAAAATACTGTAGTAAGATAAAAGTATCGATCAATATGAGAATACCCAAAGATTATATTTGATTTTACACATGCAGAATTGCAAAGAGTTTTTAAAATGGGAAAATAGAAAAATATCTAGAGACTGTATGCTATTTGTATAGACAGGCAATCCTAAACTTACAATGGCAACTGGGACCAGAATTTCTGTCACTAATGTGTTCATAAATTGCAGCCCATTTGCTTAGTGATAGAAATCACTGCAGTACCAGTTGCTGTCATTAACAGAATCTCGCAGTTCTCAGGTGATTGTGCCTTCCCACACTCAAAGTCAATGGTCACAAAGTCATCAAGAAGTCACAACCCCCGGGTCCACAAGCAGGTAGGTGGCTGGTGCCAGGTAGGGGAAGGACCAAGCGGGTGGAGATATAGGGGGGAGGGATCGAGGATGTGCAAGAGGCACTGTGTGGGTCAGGGAGGATGAGCAAGATGCCATGTGTGTCAAGTGCAGATGAGCTGGGGGGAAGGTACATGGTGGGGGAGATTTACTCCAGTGACTTGCAATCTTCCCTGCCGGCTTCTCCTTTGACTTTTTGGGGAAGCTGGCAGGGAAGATTGCAAATAGTGATTGTGGGGTGCTTGGCAACTGATTGTAAAGGCAAACAGGTTGTCATGTATCCAGATTGTGATCACATGACCGCAAGAGGTGTTGGATGGCTGGAGCTTCAAGAACCAGTTATAACTCCCATTCATTCAATGCTGTCATAACTTCAGACAATTACTGAACTATCAAGGACTATAGCTGCCCAACAGATCCTTTCACAATGGTATAAAAAAATGGTGTGGAGAAAGATGAGGGGAATTAACCTAAATTTCTGCCTATCCTCAGCTGGAATATCTGGAACAGCACTGCTGGAATCCAGTCCCAGTTCCAGAATGAAAGGGTTATGCAGTAAAATATCAATAACTAAGTGAAAAGAACATCCTCACACGTTAAACTAACATATGCACAACCCACTTCATTCCGAGATTTGAAGGTATATAAAAAATTAGATTTCTATAAATGCATACAGCAAACACATTCCATTCCATACATCTGTGCCTTTACAGGGTTAAGATGTGGAGAACAAGAACAACAAGTGACTCATGCTTTCTGCTTCCCACGCATTTTTTAACATTTGAACATTTGAATTAGAATGAAGTAGAACATTCACATTTTCTCTTGTGGTCAAATCTCAATTCTCCTTGCACTGGGACCACTGGTTAACTTGGGAGGACATAAACGCAATGAAAGTCACTTCTTCCCTATATTTTGACAATCCTGAGTCAATTTGTAATTAGAAATGTTGGAACAAACCTTTAAAATGTTATCTATACTTCCTGTAAAACATTATAAAAGATACCCTACCATATAAGATATGTCACTTACTTTGCTTGTTGTCACCAGATGCCACCTCTGAAAGGTATCTGTAGTAATCGCCTTTCATTTTCAAATAGAAGACTTTACTTTCTGGTTGTGTGGCATTAACAATAAGGTACTTATCTAAGAGTTCCTGAAAAACAAATTAGCCATACAATTAAGAATGCTATTTCTTCAATTTATAATTATTTACTGAGACGAATTTAGCAAATAATTTTGATGTTTTGTTTAAGAATGACTAACAATGTCCTCAACACAAGCTAGACCTATGCAAAGTAAATATACACACTAAATAAAAAAATATGGACATTCAAGTCCTGCTTATTAATGAATGGACCCATACATATAAAACCTCTCCCTCCAGAAAATAATGAGCAAACACATCTAACAAAGGGGGAAAAAGTAGTGAGCATAATTAATAAACAGGAAATTCAAAGCAACTGTCACTACACTGAGACTAATGGTTCAAATTCAAAGTTAACAAGAGAAAAGAGAGCCATATAAATTGTTTCACTATCTGCTAGTAAAATTTAGAGTAACCTACCATAGTAAGCACAACTAGCAGTTTTTACGGACTTATCAGAAATGGAATATAAGTAAAATGACATTCATGTAAATGTACAGTGAAGTGAAGTTATCCCACATTAGATTAATCTAATCATTTTGCTGACCAGCCCAACTCACTTTCAGGGCCATTAGCTAACGTTCATAAAAGTTCACTCTTTAGAGGGAAAATAAAATATAAACAAGGGCAAAACTGCAGATTAGACTGCTGGCAATCTGGGAAAATATCTGGTCTCCTATCCCTACTACAAAAAGGACATTAGCCAACAGTGGAATATACGAAAGTAATCCTAAATAGTAGAAGACTCTTAAGACCTAGCTAGTGGGAGGAACTATTCTTTGCAGGATTGTTTAACCAAAGGAGAACTCAAAAGAAGTATAAATACTTATAGTAACTTCTGTGTGCAGTGCATACACCAAAAATCAGCAAATAATAATGTACCACAACAATATAAAATCACAATATAAAGAAAGAAGTCTCTAGGATAAAAGCTTATTACATACACTAAAATCAAAATGTGTATATTCAATATTTTAACTGCTTCGTAAGGTCCAAGTAAAAGCAGCACATTAGCTCTTTAAAAATAATTTGACAAACAATGTACAAACAGTGTATAATACTACATAGCCACCTTGCACGTATCTGCTAGAGGAATATTAAAAGTAATAAAGTTGATAGCACTTCATCTAGAATTAGACATGACCCTTTCTGGAACATGACTGAATTCCATAGATAAATAGCATAACACAGCAGGCTTAATGGCACAAAAACTCTGTAACCAAGGACTATTTGTTTCAAGGACATACAGAGGTTGTCAATGAGTCTGAATTCAAAGGTTCTGGTCTGGTAGCCTTTAACAGCAACAGGACATCCATTGTGGGTCATACTTTTTCTAACAGTGACTCAATCTATAGCAAATGATGACAGCTAATTTCAATTAAAACAAGGAATAACCTTTGATACTATGCTGTAATCCAGCAATAAAACTGGAGGACACTCTTGAGGACGCGCCTGTGAGTTTTGAAAATCAGCATGTGAAGGTAATGCTATCATTCAACAAGAAATGGCTCTCAAACTTTAGAATTGGAATATACACTCCCTGGTTTTTAAGCTAGAGCATTCTTTTGGGGGCATAACCCTGTCAGAATTTTACAAAGCTAGACCATTAATATCTTAGCTAATATCCACTTTTAGTAATATGACTTAGATATGAGAGAATGAACTAGAGCCATGTTTCTTAATGTGTGGTCTGACTCTCCCAAGGCCTTCTCAGAGGTCCACAAATTCAAAATTTGCCAGACTAGGGAGTGACATGATAGCAGTGCCTAATATCTAGGGGGATGCTACAAAGAAGGGGGGGGTCAATCTATTCTCCAAAGCACCTGAAGATAGGACAAGACACTATAGATCAAGGAGAAGCAACCTAGAACTAAGGAGAAATTTCTTGAGTTAGAACAATTAATCAGTGGAACAACTTGCCTCCAAAAGTTGTGGGTGTTCTAACACTGGTGGTGTTTAAGAAGAGATTGGACAACCATTTGAAATGGTATAGTTTTTTCTGTTTGAGCAGGGGGTTGGACTACTAGAAGACCTCCAAGGTCCCTTCCAACTCTGTTATTCTGTTATGTTTGCAAAAAAAAATAAAATTAAAATACCACTCATTTTTTGTTTATTTTCATGAAAAATATTTTTATGGCATGAATTAGAGGCACTTGAGGGATTCAAAGACTGGCTGTCCACAGAGAAGACAGACAACCAAGTTGAAAAGTTCAGGGAAAAGGAGACTTCTAATAGGATGGAAGTATCATTTGATCAAGTTAGAGGTCTGTGAGAATCCTCAGCTCTATTCCCTTGATCCCTAGGTTCTTGTGAAATTTCTTAATTGGGTAAAGTCAAATTTCTAGTTGTATCTAAAATAAGATGCTCTTTTTCATTTGCCACATTACTAACTAATGAAAGAGAGGATATAGAGCCCACAAAAATTCTTATATAAGGACAGAAAGTAATATCATAGCAGCAGTTTTCTCCAGCAATTTGCTTTTTCTCCATTGCAAGATGTTATGAGTGGGTAATTGACCATGAAGAGGGCATTAAGTAGATGAAACAAATGAAACTACCTGAGGGAAAAACAGGTCATTTAAAGCCATTCTGAATGGTTATCTGCCAAATATCAAGTGGAAATCTCCAAAGATTTTATTAACTGCATATAACTATCTGTTTTTAATGTGCATAAGTTACACATTACACTAAGCCTTAAATGATTTCTTTCAGTAAACCAATTACAAACTTTTCTTTATATGTTGGACTGTACTAAATCAAGTAAGGAATAAAAGTTATACTGCTGACCCAGCACTACAAGTATTTTTTTTAGAAATAATATACTTTAAAAAGTGCTGGAATACAGACTGCTACTAGACTCTTACCAGAACATCATTGCATATGTCCTGCAACTCAGCCTCAATCTTCTCACGATATTCTCTTCCCATCTGCTGTTTTTTCTCGTTCCGTTCTGTCTTCTGTTCAATGCTGGAAATGACACGCCAAGAAGAACGACGAGCACCAACCACATTTTTGTAGGCAACAGATAGTAGGTTCCTTTCTTCGTTGGACAGCTCATGACCCTGCTCAGTGACAGCCTTCATGGCAGCAGCCATATCATCATAGCGTTCTGCCTGCTCAGCCAACTTGGCCTTCTGTACAAGCTCACTTTTATCCATCGTTGTTCCTAAAGAGTAGGAAAAATCTAAGTACTGTAGTATATAATGTGTATTTCATATTCACATCCCTAAATTTATAGAAAAATATTTTAATAGTAAAACCAATATATTTTTATGTCTGAGCCAAAAAATGAGAATGGTTTGCTCTTCAATAGTGTGAAAATTACACTGAGAGGGGAGATTCCCAGACAAGAAATAAAATTACAACGAACACCTACAACCAAGCCTGAAAAATGAGAAAAGTGTCTATTAAATCATAGGAAACAAAAAGGATGAAAAAGGACTGGATTTGAAACTGTCATCTCACATTGACAGACAACTGCTTAAAATAATTTAATCTTAGTGTGCAATAAAAATCCATAGACAAAAGGGAACCAGACAAGTAAGGATTTTTTTTTAAAAAAAGTGTAGTAGACCATCAATTTATCTAATCATTACTTTTACACCCCATATGTTTTATTATAACCACATTTCCAAGAATTTGATTTCACCACTTTCAATTATTTGCTAGGATAATCAGATCAAGCACTATAGTTAAAAGAAGAGATTAGTGCCAGCTTGCTGTGAATTGGAATCTAACCAGGTTAAAAAAAACCAGAGAGAAGTTAAGGGGAAAACATACCTAATTAATAGCAGATACCCTACAACAGGGGTCCCCAACCGCCGGTCCGCGGACCGGTACCGGGCCGCGGAACAAGCCTTACCGGGCCGCTGGGCGCCGCCATCTTTTTTTTGGTAAAAAAGCGCTTCTGGTGAGCTTTTCCGGGTAGAAAGCTCACCGGAAGCGCTGTTTCGTCATAAAAAGATGGCGGCGCCAGCTCGGTGAGCTTTTCCGGTAGAAAGCCATTTCTACCCGAAAAAGCTCACCAGAGCGCTGGCGCCGCTATCTTTTATGATAAACAGCGCCCGGTGACGCCACCGGAGCGCCTTTTCGTCATAAAAAGATGGCGGCGCCCAGTTGACGCCGGTACCGGGCCGCGGCGCCCAGCTGATGTCGGAACCGGGCCGCGGCGTCGAAAAGGTTGGGGATCCCTGCCCTACAATGACAGAGTGACATGCCTTCTTTCTGTGATTGAGTAACCTTATGGATTCAACTTTATATTCAAGCAATGGAAATACAGAACAGGGAGAAAAGCTGGCTGGATTTGTGTCCAATGTATTAAAAGAAAATCAGAACCAGACTGAAATGCAGACAGCCTTATATTATTCACATCCACTATGACCTATTCTTCTTTGTCCCAATTTCGTATTTGATGCTATAGGAACAGGAATTGGAATTCCTTACTAAAAGGTATATACACAAACTATCAAAGCATTGCGTTCTAAATTTGAAGAAGGTATTAAGGGTTTTGTTTTTCTGTTCTACAATTAGTGCAACACTATGGGAGTCACTATGCTATACAAATAAGATGAATAAAATAAACAAACCTCCAACTTGTAACTCTCTCGTTCTTAAGCATTTCCTAAATCTCTGCAAATATTTAAAAGATTCTATGAATCTCTTATAACCGCAAGTAAAAGAGACACAAAGATGGATATTGTTCTTAATACAATACCTTTTAGCAGCAGGAAGATAACTTTTCAAAATTTTGTTTTGACAAGTAGCAGGAGCTCAGCAATCTTTGACACAGAGTTCAATCTGAATCATGGACAATATTATTTTAGCTTCAAATCAATCGCAACGTTTTAAACTCTATTAACCCCAGATATTGAATTGTCTCATTCTGTAAGCCAAATTGTACCTGAAGAATAATTCATTGTCTCTTCTCAGCTTCCTGAAGTCACTCTGCAGTTAGAGGATTCTCCAGAGCAGACTTAGATTTCATATAGCAAATCTACTCAGCTAAATAATGCATGTAGTCTTTCATCATTAAATATTGCTCACTTGAACAAATCTCCTCTGAAATAATCCATAAATGCACATAACTTCTAATCCAACTTTTTGTTGCTCAATTTGTCATATAACCTGAATGTCAAAGAATGGAAGAAACTACACTTCAGAAACTAGGCAAATTAAAAGAACATCTTAATATCAACTTCATCTGCATCTATATATGCAGCTGATAAATAAAGTGGCACTCAGAAATTTAATTAGGGAAGGCAAACAGGAAATGCTGTAACAGTCACAGATATGTCTTCAAAATTTAGGGATATCTCATGATAGAAGGAATGTATTTGCTATCACTTTTAGAGAAAAAAAATGCAGCTAATAGATATTCCAACTGTCCTTTCTGCTCAATTGGGAGTGCAAAATCAAAATACTATGTTTCTGGAAATAGGAATTATGAAGGTTAAAGTTTGCTAGACACTAGAAATAGTTAAGGCAATTAAGGCTTATCATCTCCCTTACATTAAAGAAAATAAAGATGAATTGATTGTTCACAAGCATGGCTCTTTATGTCTAATGGACATTCTCAGTCATCCATGTCATGATTGTTCCAAAGGTGCTTTTTCAAAAGGCAATTGGACTTTGTTTTTCTTTGAAGACATTTTGTTTCTCATCCAAGAAACTGAACAAGCTTTTTGGATGAGAAGCGAAACATCTAGAACGGTGGTTCCCAAAGTGGGCGGTACTGCCCCCTGGGGGACGGTGGGATGCCTTAGGGGGGCGCTAAGAGGCAAGGGGGCCAGCAGGGGGGTGCTAAGAGGTGGCAGGAGGTGCTGGAGGTGGGTGCAGGGAGCAATTCAAGGGTGGGATTCTACCAGTTCTCTCTCTCTCTTTCCCTCTCTGGCTTACCACATTGACTGTTGCACCAGAGTGGTGCAAGGGGTTCAATGGGGGGAGCAGCCCTTCCAAGCCGGCCAGCTGGTGCAGGCAGCCGGCCACCTTGTTGCGCAGGTCTTGCGCCACATGATGCCCAAAGAGCTGCCAGTAGTAGGCCAGGCGCTTGGCTTTCAGCTGGTCCTCGTCCAGGAAGCAGCAGAAGTCGCACAGCTCATGGTTCTCTGCCTGCAGCTGCCCATTGACGGCTTTCAGCATGCGGATCTTGCGCAGGTGCTCCTACAGCTGCCGGTTCACAGCCTGGATCAGCCGGCCGCGTTGCACCAGCGCTGCCAGCTTATTGGCCTCCTCCCGGCACAAGCAGCGCACCAGCTCCTCCTTGCTGCAGCCGGTCAGGTCCACCTCGCTGGCCAGGGCATCAGATGGTGGAGGAGGCGGCAGAAGAGCCAATGGGCTGGAAGAATAGCCAACCAGGGCCGGCGGCAGTGGCGGCACCGGGAACATTGCTCGCTCAGCTCCAGTCAGTGCAAAAAGGCAGCAGGGGAAGCAACCGGTTAGTCCGCCCATGCAGCAGCATCTTTGCAACGCTGGATGCCAGGGGAGCGAGCCGCAGTTTTGCAGCGGGACTTCCTTCTTCCTCCACCACCACGATTAATTGGACGGGTGCATGGTGGGGCCGGGTGCACTGCGCCTCTGCCAGCTGGGAGCAGGTGCAGCAAAAGGAGAAGGGCGCCTGCACACGGAGGGCGGGAGTGAAGGGGGGAGGCGGGGGAAGGATGCCCTGTCGATGCAAAATGAGTGGGTGGGTGGGTGACCGGGAGCGCGCGTGCACAAGAACAGATAGATGGTGGGGGGGCGGCGGGGAAGCAGAGTTTTTTCCCTAAGGTGGGAAAGTTGGGGACAGGGTGGATGGGTGGGTGGGAAATGGAACAGGTTTGCACCCTTTCCCCAATTGCAATATGGATTAAGGAGTCTCCTGCACCCACCCACCCACTCTGGGGTCTGGGACACCCCCCCCACCCCTGGCAGCCTTCTGTAGCTTGGCAAGGGGCACGGGTGCATGGAGGCGGAATTGGGGTTAGGGGGCATGGGTGGGGGAGAAACAGCTTGCACCCTTTCCCTGACACTCCACTCGGACTTGCTTGGGCAGGTCCCTCCAGTGCAGCGGGATCAATGGGGTGGACCTGTGGGGCTGGCACCTAGAACGCGGCAGTGGTGGCACGTTTGAAAAGTAGAGCAAAGCCATAGGTCGGTAATTTTTGCTGCAAAGAATCACAAAAATTTGAAAAAGCACCTTTGGGACATGGCTCTTTATATCTTCTTATTCTGGGATAATTATTTTGCTTCTGATTTATATAATGCATGAAATCAACTATGGAAAAAAAATAAACCATTCTATTATCAAAGGACAATTGCATATTTTCCAAATGGCAAATGTGACATATTACTTAATTTATTTTTATTTTTATTGTTTAATGATTAAATTTGTGCCACTCTTCCTCGGTCAAAAAGTATGAATAGGTGGCACCTACAATCCCTGGCAAAAGGATATGAATGACCAGGTACAGTGTTGTTTGATCAAAAGGAATGATCTTAGTTGAGATTTTTTTAAAATGCTTAATTTCATGTCTTACAGAACTTCCAGCACTTATTAAACTTTATGCCCAATATAACAGAATTTGTTATAAATTCATTTTAAGAGTCTGGAGACAATAACATTCCTTCAAAAGAGGTGGGATTTTTTTCATTAAGAAGCTACATGGGGCTAAAGGAACAGTCTATAAATGGGAAAGTGTTTGGAAAGAACTCTGAACAATGACTCAAAACTTTGGTACTGCAACTGATTATAGGAGCTTTTGAATACAAGTTACAGTTTCAACTGTAAAAATATTATTTTATTGGCTGGGTTCACACAATTTATTAAACCATTATATAATCTGCTCGGTTTTGGATTATCATATTACTGTATATTAAACAAATTGTTAAAAACTAAATTGGAAAGGACATTAAGAGCATTATACCCAAGAACCAGATCAATACAAAAATCCAAATTAAGCATTCCAGACAATGCTCTCTAAACTTTATCTGAAAACATCCAATGGATCCCACTACCTATCTGCCTAAATGGTTCCACAATTCTTCTAAAATGTTATGCTGCCAAATCTTTTAGATTTATGGCAGATTACAATTGCATAGAAATACAGTACAGTGGAGCCTTGGGTTATGACTGTAATCTGTTCCCGATTCCAGTCGTGGCCCAATTTGGTCATGTCCAAAAGCACGACTGACTGCGCATCCGCAAAGTAAAAGAATGGCGCCGAAGGGGAAATCAATGTGAAAGGGAATCTTTCTGTGCCGATTTTGTTTACCACCCAATTTTTGAATTATGACCAGATTAAAAAATTGGGTGGATTTTTCGTTCACCACCCTATTTGGTTGCAAACAGGAGCCTTCACGATGAGGTTCCACTGTATAGCAAAATGGGGGGGTTTACAAATTTTAAGTTGTTTTAATGATGGGTAATTAGATCCGTTTATTTTTAGATATTAAAGAAACAGACACTAGTTTTCTTAAGAACCAAATTCAACCCAAATTAAATAGCGACAAGTATCTCTCCAACTGTCAGATATTACCATTAGATCACAGGTGCTAGAAATCAGTTATGAATTTTTAGGAAATTCATCTGCAACAAACAAGAAGCAAGTGAAAAGGGTGAAGAGAAAGAAAAGCTTTAAAAACGAATGACAAATGTAATTCCATTTATAATTCAGGTACACAGACATGCTGATGCAAGACCAACAGCAGCACTGACAGATACTGCAGATTATGTGATGCTCTCCCAACAGGCTGTATCAGCTGGTGGGGACATTTCAGGAAATGCAACAGTAGTATATCCTTAGGGCCTATGTATTTCAGCAGTGTGGCAATACGTCACTTGCTCTTTAGCAAGTTTTCATACATGTTATGTGCCTTTTAATGACCATAGGCAAGTGAATAATTAGCTATAGTTGACAACTCATCTTACAAAATGGATAGTAATCTACAATATTTTGTTAGCTTACAGTGCCAGCATCAAAACAAACATGTCTTTCTATATATAGTATATTATGCTAATTGACAACTGCATGAACAAGTTATTACTTTCTCTTGGCAACTGTATGGCAGCAGTTTCTTCCAGGATGCTTTCTGATCTTTACGTCTACTCTACAGCTCTAGGATTCTTTGGTAGTCTTCCATCCAGTACTAACCAGGCCTGATTGGTTTATGAACAAAGAGAAAGCCAGTTAAGTGTTAGCATCTCCCAAGAAGCTCTAGGATGATATAGGCTTTCATTTCCGACTACACAGAGTAAAGTGGAAGCTTCCCATGGGAAAAACTCAATTGTGATGGTTTCCAAAGAACCACAATTCTAGAGGCAAGTGCAACCTTTAAAACGGAGGTTTCACGCATAGCTGACTGGAGAATTCTGGGAGCTGAAGTCCACAAGTCTTAAAGTTGCCAAGTTTGGGGACCCACGCTTTAAAACAATGACTCCTCAGGTCTCCTCGCTAAGATCTCTCATTCTCACAGATCCAATTGCCTTATCATTCCAACCCAGCTGAGAAAAGGCCTCCGACCACGGATCCACATGCTCCCTTCCTTTTCTCCTAATGGGAATCCTGGATCCATAACCCAAGCTTTCAGAATTCCCAACGCAGGCAACAAATCACCTCTCCTGCGGTGCCATACTCCAAGACGCAAACTGATTTCTTTGAAAGACAGCGGATCTGAAATACAGATCGGTTCAGGAATACAGGGGCGATACGAACAATTCGTGGCCCCGGGTCTACCTCGGAGTCTAACTGAGCCATTTAAGCCACCGGGTTTTAAGGAACCGGGATCCTATCGCTCCGGAGAGGACGGACACAGAGCGAATAGGGCAGACAGAAAGGTTGCATTGAAAGGAGAGGCCCGCCTTCCACTCTCTCTGCAACCGCAGCGTGGCCTCCCCCAGAAGCTCCGCCAAGAACGAAGAGCCCCGTCTCCGCTTCGTTACGCACAGGTGAGCACGCCTATGCCCGAATAGCCGCCGCCGCAGCAGCAGCAGGTGACTCAGCCAGGGCGTGGCGCTTCCCAGCTAGGTGACCCCTCCCCGAGAAGCCTCGCTCCAGCAGTGGAACAGGAGCAAAAGCAGCGCGCCAAGAGCAGGCGATTCCCTCCTCCTCCCCACCCCCCCCCCCGCTCCATAAGGCGGTAGCCGGGCAGTCTCTGGGGTGGGGAGCGCGGCGGAAGACCGACCCCGCGGACCTCAGTGGGCCCGTCGCTTCTGCGTCTCGGGAACAGCGCATCCTAGAGCCCCCCCCCTCCCCCGGCGGGGTCAAGTAGCCGGAACCGAGCAGGCCTCGGTTCCGCTCACCGCCCCCTCCTTTCGGCTATAGGGGAGGGGGGCGAAGGGCAGAGAGCTCGGCGGCGCCGCTCAGCGGTGAGGGCGCGAGCGGGGGTAAGGAGACTTTTGGGGGGCGATGAGCGCTCACCTGACGGGGTGCGACCGCGTCAAAACGAGAGGGACGTTCGGGCCTCGGAGAGCGGGCGAAGCGAGCGTGTCGGCGCGCGAGCCACCCGCTTCCCTCTTTACCACACTTAACACACCCTGCGGCTCCTGCGGCTACTTCCGCCGCGGGGGTCACGCCTTTTCCGGCGCGGACACTCCCTCTCCTTCCTCCCCGCCCCTTTGGCTTGTCCGCTAAGCCCATTGGGCGAACCGGACCGCGGAAAGGAGTGGGCCGGCGGCAGGAGAGGCGAGATGGCTCCGTAGTTAGGGCAACCAACGGGCATGTGCACGTGCAGGTCTGCGCTGGGGTGGGGGGAAGAGTTCGGGGGGGGGAGGCAGAGGAGATGGGCTTTTCCAACGAAGGGCTTCCTCCCGCTGGACAGCCAGGACGTGGGCCGCCGCAGGACTCTCATTCGTTTGGCACCGCCCTTACTTTGGTTCGGGCCAAACCCCTCCTTGCCGACCAGGTCTAGGATTTTCTGAAAGGCACTAAAGGAGAACCAAAGGGGCGGCGGGAGGGGGGGAGATGTGCGCTCCCCCTCTTCTCCTTTCCTGATGGTAGCTTCTTCTTCCCGAGCGGGTTTGCGGCTGCACCTCGCAGTCGATTCCAAACGGAACTGAAAGGTGGGGCTTGCGGAGATCCGGGGAGCGAGAATGGAAGACCGCCGGAACGGCCGCTAGAGGGCAGCAAAGGGAGCCAGAAAACGCCAACCTCTTGCAGTCGTCTGTATTTTTGCAACCCAGAATTTTGTGGCTTTACTATTGATGCCACCTATTCTTTCCCGCTTCTATTCCTCCCCGCAGCTGTTTGGATGGGTAAACCACCAAAGCAGTTTTCCTCTCCCAAATGCAACTATTTTTAAGAAGAGACTGGACAGTCACTTGTCTGAAATAGTATAAGGTCTTCTGCTTGGGGCTGGACTAGAAGACCTCCAAGGTCCCTTCCAGCTCTTATTCTGATTCTGGTTCAAATATTCTGATTCTGATTTACTCTTCCACCTATGGCTCCATGGGATGGGAAAGTCTATTTGGCAAGGTTTGCCTTCGGGCCCTAGAGCTCCTGGAGCAGATGAAAGATGGCGAAGATTTTCCTTCTGTAGTGTCTCTAATCTGAAAGGATAATGGGCACCTATCATACTTCTCTCATGCAGGCATAGCAGTTTTGGGCCAAGCCCAGGCTAAGGGCATCTTAATTGAGGGAAGCAACCTGCCAATCATGGGCCATGGTTCCTTGTGGTTTCCAGTTGTGCTCCAGATGGCTTCCAGCATTTAGAATAAACAGTTACGTTTTTTGTTTCATTTGATCTATCCAGTCAGACTGTAGTATGTAACTCACATGGAATTATGCCAATTTTTAAAGACTATAGCTTAGCAAATAAGCCATAATAAGTAATGCCATTTGAACTCAAACTTTGGTGACAAATGGACACAGCTGAGCATTTTTAAGGTAATGTGACAAAGGGGCTTTTGCAACTATTGCCTTCTAGAATGTTTTTCTACTTGAACCTTTGGGGTTGGGATTTCCTTGTAAGTACTAAATAATGTAGGTCTGCCCCTGCTAGGCTTTCCAAGGTGAGGGCAAATCCACAGAACCACCTTGCTCCACAACTGACACTGCAGACACCACACTCAGTTCAGGGAATGGAAATGGAAAATTGAGATGGGGAAGAGGCAAGATGCCAATCCTGCCTTAAATTTACCAATTGCCTCAATGGCTATTAAGCATTGCACCATAATAACCATTACATCATATCTTCCAAATGTTCTATGGTTTATCTTGAGCTAATACACAAGTGGTGTAAATGCTTAACCTGATGTCCACCTGATGCTCCCTGGTTGGCCTTTCATCTGATTCACAGGGCTGTTGTGAAAATGAAGTTGGACTTGTGCCCTTATTCCTTAAACTCCTTTATTAAAAAAAAGACAAAGGGTGAATTTGCTTCTTTCCCCCTCTACAGCCTGGACTGTACGTCAGCCCTGAGATGGAGAGTCAACAGCCCCCAGGTTGGGAGGTGGCTGATGAAGAAGAGGAGGAACAGGGAACTACCAGAGGACTGGAAAAGAGCAGATATGGTTCCCATCTTGAAAAACAAGAGAAAAAAAACAAGATTCAGGAAATTACAGACCAATCAGCCTGTCCTCCATACCTGGGAGGATCCTGGAAAAGATAATCAAGCAACAGATCTGTAAACACCTGGAAGCAAGTAAAGTTATAATCAGAAGCCAACATAGGTTTGTCAAAAACAGATCATGCCAAACAAATCTTACTTCATTCTATGACAAAGTAGATAAAATTAGTGGACCAGCGAAATGTGGACATAATACACTTGGATTTCAGTAAGGGATTTGACAATGTAGACCACAATCTACTTCTCGGTAAACTAGAAAAATGTAGGATTGACAGCATCACCACCAGATGGATTTGTAACTGGCTGATAAACCATACTCAATGAACAGCCCTTAATGGAACTACATCTACATGGAGGGAAGTAAGCAGTGGAGTACCCCAAGGTTCCATTTTAGGCCCAGTACTATTCAATATCTTCATAAACAATTTAGATGAGGGAATAGGAGGTGAACTCTTGAAATTTGCAGATGACACTAAGCTGGCAGGAATAGCTAACTCCCTAGAAGGTAGGTTCAAGATCCAGATGGATCTCGACAGACTTGAACACTGGGCACCATTAAACAAAATGAAATTCAATGTAGAAAAAACTAAGGTTTTACACTTTGGTAAGAAAAACTAAATGTATAAATACAGAACATTTGAAACCTGACTCAAGAGCAGTAACTCTGAGTGGGATCTTAGAGGCTCAGTAGACAATCACTTCAATATGAGCCAGTAATGTGCAGCAGCAGCCAAAAAAAAGCCAATGCAGTCTTAAGTTGCATTAACAGGGATAGGATCAAAATCATGTGAAGTATTAGTACAGCTTTATAAAGCCTTAGTAAGACCACATTTGGAATACTGCATCCTGTTTTGGTCACCACAATATAGAAGAGATGGTGAGACTAGAAGAGTCCATACAAAAGCAACAAAGATGATTAGGGGGCTGGAGGCTAAAACATGGAGAACGATTGTAGGAATTGGTCTAGTTGAAAGAAAGATGCAGTGACATGAAAGTAGTGTTCCAGTATATGGATGGCTGCCACAATGAAGGGGGATTCAACCTATTTCCCAAAGCACCAGAAGGCAAGACAAGATAAAATGGATGGAAACTATTCAAGGAGAGAAACAACCTAGAACTAAGCAGAAATTTCCTAACCATAAGAACAGTAAACCAGTAGAATGGCTTGCCTTCCTGGAGGCTTTTAAGAAGAGACAAATAGCCACTTGTCTGGAATGGTATATGATGCCCTACTTGAGATGACTAGAAGACCTCCAAGGTCCCTTCTAACTCTTATTCTGAATAAATATAACAATATAACAGAATGCGGAGTATACCAGTGATGGCTAACCAAAATGCAATGTGCATGCATCCCTGTGCATGCGCCCCGCCTCCCATGCATGCATGTGCAACCCCACATGCACGGCAGAGACTCGAAGACCAGCTGGCTGGTGGGAGGCATGCATGCATGCAAGGCTGAGCTGGAGCAACGGCTCATGTGCCTACAGAGAGGGCTCTGCATGCTACCTCTGGCACGCATGCCATAGGTTCACCACCACTGCCCTATATTATTGCAGGCAAGTGGCTGTTCGTCTCTTCTTAAAAGCATCCATTGATGGAGGCAAACGGTTGCACTGATTTATTGTTCACATTGCAGATTGCAAACAACATTTTAGCTGTGTGGTAGAGTTGCAAAAAAAAAAAAAAAGCAAATATATCTTTAAACAGTATCAGTGGACATACAGTTTCCAACTCACAGGAAGTATTTCCACTTTATGTTCTACAGCAGGGGTCTTCAAACTTGAAAGTTTTAAGACTTGCGGACTTCAACTCCCTGAATTCCTCCTCCAGCCAGGTTAGCTCAGGAATTCTGGGAGTTGAAGTCCACAAGTCCTAAACTTGACAAGTTTGAAGACCCCTGTTCTACAGTGTTGGTGAGATTCAGTGCAGGGATTATGTGTAGTCTAGTCCTTCAGGAGCTTCAGAACAATTAGGAGGAGAATCAAGAGAATAAAAGCTACCTTCTATGAAACACTAAAGGAACTGAGAATGTTTAGCCTTGGAAGACCAAAGTTGGTGGATGGAATATTAGGACATTATTGGTCAAGCATCTAAAACAATATGAAGGTTAAGCTCTGTTCTCCATTACTGCAAAGTCTAGAATGCAAAGTGATGGGTTCTATTACGGGAAGATAAATTATAATTGAAGAAACTTTGCAAAAGAAGTTTGACAATGAAATCTCCCCAAGAAAGGCAGTAAGCTTGATTGATTTATTGATCCTGTGGATTTTAAAAATTAACACCTGAAAGAGAGGCTGCTTTGACAAGTGAGCTCTTATTATTTACTCTTGTGGAACTGTGAGATAACAAAACTTCACACTCTTACCCCAATTAGATAATTATTTCCCAGTTTTGTCTTAGCTAGGTGCTCCATACCCAGATCCTTAGCAATGTAGGTAATCATTAATATATGACTTGCCCATGAACATGCATAAAGTAAGCAACTGCTTGGGGGTGTGGGAGAGGGGAGAGAGGGAGGGAGATATTTGTTGAAGGGCTATAAAACCTGTCCAGTGAAAGTAACCCCTTGGTGAATTGTTTCCATGGAAAATCATCCTTGCTGTTCAAGGCTCATTGTGATTGCCTGGGAGTGGACTCCTTCCACACCTTAAGTTTACAGATTTACAGATAATCAGAGTTGGAAGGGACCTTGTAGGTCATCTAGTCCAACCCCCTCTCCCGCCCAAGCAGGAGACCCTACACCATTTCTGACAAATGGCAGTCCAATCTCTTCTTGAAAGTCTCAAGGGATGGCGCTCCCACAACTTCTGAGGGCAAGCTGTTCCATTGGTTGATTGTTCTCACTGTCAGAAAGTTTCTCCTTATTTCCAGGTTGAATCTCTCCTTGTTCAGTTTCCATCCATGATTCCTTGTCTGGCCTACAGGCGCTTTAGAAAATAGCTTGACCCCTTCCTCCCCGTGGCAGCCCCTCAGCTCCTTTAAAACTCTGGGATGTAATCCATCAGGCCCCGGTGACTTGTTTTCATCAAGATCAGACAGGTGTTCTCTTACTATTTTTTTTTTACTTATTTTAACTTTTATTTCTGGTCTGTCTTTTACAGTTATGTTTTTGGTGGGTTGAGCTATAGTTTCTTTTTGTGTGAAGACGGATGCAAAGAATGAGTTAAGCAGTTCTGCTTTCTCTCTGTTGCCTGTTACTTCCTTGCCATCTTCTCTCTTTAGTGGACCGACTGTTTCCTTGATTTTTTTCTTGCTATTTATATGTTGGAAGAAATTTTTTTTTATATTTGACTTTTGTTGCAAGTCTTTGTTCGTTCTGAGTCTTTGCTATCCTGACTTCATTTTTGCAGATTTTGGCTATCTGCTGATATTCTGCCTTGGTTGTATGTCCTTCTTTCCATTTTTTGTACTTGTCCTTTTTTCTTTCTTTCAATTTGCCAGAGAGATCTTTGTGCAGCCATGCTGATTTCTTCTTGGATTTCTTGTTTTTCTTTCTCAGTGGTATTGTGAGTATGAGGACCTTGCCAGCAAAAACAGAACTTGGGAGCCAGGTGTCCTGTTTTCAGCCACAACAGCCTCCTGCAGCCCTCTGCCAGCAAAAAGGGTGCTTGGGGAGGGGGGGCACACATGGGCCCCTCCGTAAGCTCAATTTTTGCTGGCAGAGGGCTGCAGGAGGCCATCGCGGCCAAAAATGGAGTCTGGGCTGAGCTCCATTTTTTCTGGCAGAGGCCCCACGGGCCAGTCCTTCGTTGTTTCCAGGGTGGCCCTATGGGCCAGATCTAAGCATTCATGGGCCTTGAGTTTTACACCCCTGACTGCTTCCAAGTCTGCGTAGGTTCGAAACGCCTTTAATGCAATTACAGAAGCTCTATAGAGTGCTTTGAAATTAGCCGTAGCCCAAAGAAAATGCCTTGTACATGATGGATTGTACTCCGATCGTGTAGATAATTCAAATTCACAATTTTTAATGAATAATACCAGAGGACACAATTGTGCATCCTGCACACCATACTAGCCAAACTGTGACTTTAAATTGGCATGTTGAATGAGCTCCCTTGGGGCTTATTTGCCCTTGCATGGTTCAGTGAAGATGGCGTAATGTGTCTGGTTTAGCCATTTTGTGCCAAAAATAGTTTTGTCCTCCAACTAAGGGAAATGCCTGAAGGCTTCCATCCTGGCTCTCCAACTTCTATTATCTGAGGCCATTCATAAAATTGTTGTGGTATCCACATCCTCTGAAGCTACCTTAAATATGCATAGATGTAGAACAATATTCTTTTTAAAATAGTATTTTTTTCAGATCTATAGATTTATGTTTGAAATTCTGTAATTCCACACACTCCTTTACAAAGACACCCCTTGCTCTTAGAGAATCTGAATTGTCTGGTTCAGCATATTCTTAGTGTGCTGAAAGATAGTGTCCAATCCTCAGTGTACAATTAAGTTCAGTTCACCTGACAATACTGGTAAGGTTTTTTTTCAGGCAGCAAAATGTTATGGGCTGGTCTCCCACCTTGAGAACATAACAATCTGTGCAGTGAATAACAGAACGATATGGTAATTTTCAGGACAATTTTTCCTTGCTTGTGATAGAATCTCTGCAAAGCTATTTCAGTCCAGCAGATGACAGCAAAGCTTAGATAGTTGGAGAATATTGCCTAAAATCTGAAGAAAGCTATTAATAGTCTGAGGCTGTCTTGTCCTTTCAACATTTCTTTTTGTATTTTAATGTACTGCTGCTAGTATCTCAAGTGATTTTAAAAAAATACAAAAATGTTCCTTTATAGAAATTGGGATAGAAACTGAAACAGCAATACTCATTGGCTGTTACATAGTGATTGATTATGTGTCACCAAATTGTCGATTCTTAACATCCACATAGATAGATTTTCTGTCCCTAACTTAGTTTTTCAGGTCCGCCAATAGGCCATACATCACCACTGTAAGTAAGTCCATCCACCTTGCAGTTGGCCATCCTCTTCTTCTCTTTCCTTCCACCTTTCCCATCATTAGACTCTTCTCCAGAGTAATGGGTCTTTACCTAATGCAGGGGTGTCAAACTCAAGGCCCGGGGGCCAGATTCGGCCTGCAGGGTGCCTAGATATGGCCCTTGGGGCCACCCTGGAAACAGCCCGTGGTGCCTCTGCCACCCAAAACGGAGCTTGGGAGGGCCATGTATGGCCCTCCCGGGCTCCGTTTTCACTGGCAGAGTATTGCGGGACACTGTCACAGCCAGAAATGGAGCCCATTTTCGCTGCCAGAATGCTCGGGCCACCAAAGGTGCCCCCGACACAAGTGAAGTTGAGCTGGCCATACACACTCTGGCCACACACACACACACACACCGAGGTCAAACATACCCCTGATGCAGCCCTCAGTGAAATCCAGTTTGACACCTCTGACCTAATGTATCCAAAGGTGGATACTGTAATTGAACTTGGTTGTTTGAGTTTCAAGTGAGAACTCTAGATTAATGCAATGATCTATTTGTATCGTCAGCAGTCTTCTTCAAAACGAATGTTGAAACGCATCAATACAGTACTTTTTCTGTCTTGTTTTTTCAAAATCCAACTTTTGCTTCCATAAAGTGTCATGGGAAATGCCATGGCTTGCATGAATCTGATGTTTATAGGATGCTAACTCAATGCCCATGCTTTGCTATGAAATTATGTGATCGGGCTTAGTTTTTGGGAAGGAAAATAAGGGGGAAGAAATCTGCCTCTGCCTACCAGCATCCATCGGTATTCATCTGGCTAGCGTCCTGTCAGTGTGTGAGAGAGTTGAGGGCTGTTTGGAAAGTGAAACAGTATTTGCTGTGTGAGCAAGAAGGAGATAGCAAGGAGCCTGGGCATGGCTTAGCTCAACTGTTCTGTACCAAAGCTGCTTGGTGCTGTGAAACTGAAACTGAAACTCCTCTGCTTGTGTTTTGCATTTGGAACAGATTTCTTTTCAGGTGGGGAGAAGTAGAACTCCTTAGCATCAGAGCATGATAATAATAATATATGAAATACTAACGCTCTGATGGTCATTTTGAAAAATCCTTTTGTAGTGAACACCTAGAAGCCAAGAAGAACATACGTGCCAAATTTCAAGTTTGTAGGTTTTATGCTTCTGGAGATTTTGTGATAATGTGTGAGTGGTATTTCACTTTTATATATAGACACATCACAGCATTTGAATATCTTTTCTAAGGCCTTAAGTGCTAGCCAGTTGCTTATTTCTTGACTGCTTGTTCCTTTATTGTTGATGGTTGATCTTAAAAGGCAGAAGCTTATGAGATTTTTATACAGGGACTTGATATAACATTATAGGCGTTCCAGGTACAATTAGATAATTAAAGATGTGAGTTTTCTAAAGTGAGATACCTAATCGTCCACTTATTAACAGTGGCTCAAATTTCTTTAGCACAATATTGGAAAAGGCCTAGCGTACCACTGATACACATTATTATTCAAAAAAGCTATGAATGTGCCGAAATGGAGAGGCTCACACTTAAATGGGAAGGAAGACTCAGAGTACTACCTGGTTTGGGATAAATGGTACAGCTGGGTAGAAAGTAAGAAAAAGAGCATATAGAATAAATGAACCCAAGAAACATATTGTATATAGCTGTATATATTGAGTGTACAATAATAGTGGTCTCAAGCTTCTCTTCTATTATATGAACATTATGAAGGTTTCATCGATTAAACAATACAGTTATAATCCAATAGGAATAGTAGAGTAACATGTGTTATTTATTAATTAATATGTAATTTACAAGAGACAAGGAATGCTTGCCAATTATTTATTATTGTCTATTATGAAATATCCAATCTATAATCAAATGCAGTAGAAAGAAATATATTTATTGTTCTATTTATATATATTTTTATTTCTATATAATTGTATGTTTGTGGTTTTTTAAATTTTCTTTGTAAATAAAGTATATTTTAAAACTTTTTTAAAAAGATGTGTGTTTCCTGCATTGCTTCGGTCAAATTGAAGCCTTGATTTCAGCAGGTAACATGCAGTTGGCATCTAAATATTATCTGGAAGGCAGTAGGTTCAGCCTGGCCAACATATGGCTTTTAAGAAGAGATTGGAGAATAATTGATCTGAAATGGTACAGAGTCTCCTATTTGAGCAGGTGGCTGGACTAGATGACCTTCAAGATCCTTCCAGCTCTGCCGTTCTGTTAATCTTAGTGAGGCTACTGACTTGTCATAGGCTTGGATCCACAACCTTGCCTTCTAAAGATCTAGATCTCTCCAGAACGTGCCTAGGATTCCTCTGGAGACAGTCTCTGGCTTGTTCTGTTCTGAAGGCCCATCCTCTAATGTTCCTCCAAGTGAGAAGGTGACCGTGAATCAGCCTGTGGCTTTATACCTAGATAAATTTATCTATAAAATATGTATAACAACTTCATTTTCCATTCACAATATGGGACACACTGTACAAATTGACTAAAAGAAGCCTAATCTTTGCAAAGAATCCAACTATTCTCAGGTGTCATCCCCACCACCCCCATTCACTTATTTTAATTACCAGAAGATTCCCATTAGAATGAATGAAATGAGAATAGTAAATAATTGAAGAGTAATAATCTCTGCTAGAAATTACTTTTCAGGTGTCAGGAGCCATGGAGATCTGAGTTCATAACAGGAAAACCTATCTATTAGGAAAAAAGGGGACAGATGTTATTGAACTTTGGATTATATGGGAACATTTGTACTTTTCCTGTTGATAATTACTGCATAGGAACCTGCTAATTTACTAAGTACGTTAGATGTCATACTGTACAGGATTAATATTTTGCAAAGCCTATTCAAAATTAGATTAGAAGCATCTATGTAATGCTTTCCTAAACAAACAAAAAATGCTAGTCTCCGGTCCATCTAGATAACATAACAGACAGATAATCAGAGTTGGAAGGGACATTATAGGTCATCTAGTCCAACCCCCTGCCCAAGCGGGAGACCCTACACCATTTCTGACAAATGGCAGTCCAATCATTTCTTGAAGGTCTCAAGTGATGGCGCTCCCACAACTTCAGAGGGCAAGCTGTTCCATTGGTTGATTGTTCTCACTGTCAGAAAGTCATTTCCAGTTTGAAAGTTATTTCCAGGTTGAATCTCTCCTAGTAGATCTCCTTAGAGACCTAGTAGATAAGCTTCTGAGACAGTGGTCCTTAAACGGAAGGTAATGACCTCAAGGGTTGTGTTTTGGGGGTAATTTGATTATATCCTTCAGTTAATGGAGCAATTTATAATTGCTTGTTTGTGACTTGAGGATCCAGTTTGAACCCAGCTTTGACAAGATGCTTGTAATAATTCTCTCCCCCCCCCCCCGTCACACACACACTGTGTGTATATGTGCATGTGTGCCCCCAGAACTACAGCTCTGAGAAGCAGAGAAACAATAGAAATAAAATAACACCTTGTACATATTCTTCTTCATACCTCTGGACCTGATGATACAGAGCCATCTGGGTTATCAGCCAATGGTGCATGTATTTTGCATGACTAACCATTTTGAAACCATTTGGGACATATCTCTTTGCAATGTTTTCCATAGTTTAGTTACACAATTAAACACAAGTGACCGAGTGACTCCTCAATCTGCTGTCCTCCAGAATGCAATGCATATTAAATATTTCATATTTAATAATACAAATATTAAACCTGGCCTTGTGAAATCCAACAGATCTTTTGTCACAAGTTTGAGTCACAACTTTTGAAGAAAAACGTCACAAGTTTGAAGAAAAATACACTGGCCCATTTCAGTGTTTTTCAAACATTAAGATGTGTAGACTTCTACTCCCAGAATGTCCCGGCCAATTGAAGCTGGAATTGAAGTTTTCACATCATAAAAAGCACTGGCTTATCTAGTCTAGTTTTAAAAGAAATGATAGGCATGTGTGTTTGTGCAGCTTAAAAATAGTTACTTCCTGTTGTTATTTTTTAGTGAACAATTAGGTATTACTGTATTTATTTTCATTTGTTTTACTATTAAATCGTAGCACAATACTATTATCTATCCCTAATAGTTTTAAATCTCCATCCATCCGCTAATTTAGGCACAGTTCATTCTGTTCTCACTCATTTTTCCACCTTTCGAACACAGGTGTGAAAGAATATGACTACATACTTGCTCAATTTGCATTTCCCAAACATATATGCAGACAAAATAAACATTTTCTACACTTTTCCCACTTTTAAATTCAGTTTGTAAGTGAAGGAAAACTATATGAATGCCCTTTAAAATAATAGTAGGGAAATAAAAGAAAAATGGATTTCATTTGGGGTAACGCATTAAAGATAACAGATAATCAGAGTTGGAAGGGTTCTTATAGGTCATCTAGTCCAACCCACCGCCCAGGCGGGAGACATTGTTTTGCTTCTGCATTTATTTAGCTTATGGCATACAATGACAGGGAAATGTACACATGCTAGACATAATGCCATTCTGACTGCCAGATTGCCAGTTCATTATGTTCGGCGTTTGTGTGCCTATCATTGGTGCACCACGAGTGTATGTGTGTGGGTGAACTAGCTTTACATCAATGGGCAGCACTCAGGTTGTTGGCTCTTCCAGCTCCTCCACTAGACTCGTCTTGCCTCTCCGTATCATGATGCCTCCTGTCCAATCAGGATCCAGTGCCAGCTTCTGCTCTCCACACATACAAATGCAGCTAGGTTTTTTCCCCCCACTGAAGTGGTACCCATTTATCTACTTGCAATATTGCCTATTTCTGAACTGCTGGGTGGGAAGGAGCTAGGGATCAAGCGAAGGGAGCTCACTCCATCTCAGAGCCAGACTTGAACTACTATTTCTGAAGACCATTTCTGGCTTCCTCATAATCCAATATCATTCTGTTCCTTACTTCAGTGATGTAATTCATTTCTGCATAATGCTTAATAATGTTTCAAGTGTTTTGTTTCCATTACTGCAGAATTCTTGATGAATTCTGAGCATAGAGCAGGATAATATTCTGAACAATAAGTGAGAGAAATGTCTCAATTTTGGCCACAGAAGCTAGATTTAAGATTAGAAAATACTGTATATTGGTTTCTAGTTAAACCTCTTAGCCTTTGTGGTGCATTACTTTGATTTTTGCAACCTCTTTACTAGAGAAGAAGCATTACATGCCATTTTCCCATATTGTTGCTGTTCACACCCAGAGGAGATACAATTCTGTAACAACACCAACCTCAAACTTGGAATCTGGAAAATACCTTAAGGAAATCTATAAAAATAAGAATTTCAGGAACACTGCCAAAATAGTGTAGTATCATTCATAAGCTGACTTTGAGTTTGGCACCATCATTCTCAGTAAAGGAAAATTATAGAGGGGGAAAAAAAGCAGATTTGCATCCTTTGCCATATTTCAGAAATTTTAAAGGTAAATAATCTAGAAAAATATTTTAAAGGTAAATAAACTGGGAGAACAATTGGTTTCTATTTCTTGCTTGAAAGAATATTTTCTTTAAGCAGAATATTAATACTATATATGTGATCAGAACAGCTGGATGTCCGAGAATAAAAAGACTTTTTATCAGTGTTTTAAATGACAGGAACATTGGTTAGCGCCAATGTTAACATAGTGAAGCTGGCCGAGGAACTCTGGGAGTTGAAGTCCACAAGTCTTAAAGTTGCCAAGGTTGGAGGCCCCTGATCTAGAAGACTCTGCAACATCTACCTTTCCTAGCATGTAATCACACTTAGCAATGGTTTTCTACCTCATTTTTTTATTTTTTATTTTCAGAAGCAAGCAATAAGCCATTGCCTCAGGAGACAAATGAGTGAGGCAACATTTATAATAGCTTCGGGGCTAGTAAAATATTAATTGCATAGTTCTGAAATAGGAACTGACAGATGCTTACTCCTACTGGTGAGATATAATATATCCGGTCCAAGCAGACAGTATTCGGGGAAATTTCTGCCTCTCGTTTCTCTGCTTCCTGAAGAAAGGCATCAAATAAATTTGGACAAGGAACATGGCTTAAGCTTAATTATCTTCCTTCAATGACACTGAATCTGTTCAGAACTGCAGATCTTTCATGACAGCCAAGCAAATGTCCACTACAGTGTTCACACGTGCACATGAAATAACAATGTGATTTTCATCTATTAGCCCAACAAATGCCAGGAGTGCATATGATAATACTGTATATGAAATTAGGAAACTTAGTCCATTTTCACTCCACTGGAATAAATGTGACCCTTTCTTCCATTTTCACCATACAGATGACACTAGGCAACAGTGTGACTGTTGGAATAAGTAGGCTGAATATTGCTCACTGATGCTATGGTTTCTGTCTTTGGATATCTTACACATAAGCTGAGCTGACTTTAGTCACAATAATTCTTTGGTACCAGAGGTGGTATTTAATAGGTTCTGAACAGTTCTGGAGAACCAATAGCGGAAATTTTGAGTAGTTTGGAGAACTGACAAATATCACCTCTGACTGGAGATTTTACAGTATCCTTCCCCTTCCACGCCTACCAAGCCATGCCCACAGAACTGGTAGTAAAAATTTTTGAATCCCACCACTGTTTGGTACTATTGAACTTAAAATCAAATTTCATATACTTTGAGATCTGAGCAAGACATGATATAGTGTCATGATGCCATCACAGAGGTAGTGTGATATTTATAATTTGCACCATTTGGGGACAAATTATAAATTATTATCTTGATGGATATGATATTACTTATCTATCTGCAGATGTCCATAGCTGAGAGCCTTTTGTATCCCCATTCATCATCTTGAGATTGACAAACTTTTTGTGTGTTTTGCTCTAACCTGTCAAAATTGTGGGAATATTTGTAAAGCATAGAAAAGAAACATTATGATGAGAAGGGATAAATTTTGTATGCTATGTATATACTGTAATTCATATAGCCATCAAAAACAGTAGACTGCTTTAAGATATTAAATCCTGAGTCTACACTTATCTGCCTCAATGGCCATAACTTTCTGCTGTAAATATACATCAAATATTCATCATGTTATGTTCATTAAATATTTCTTCCTAATTTACTCTCCTTGGTGACTGCTGAATTTCTACCCCTTCATTTCTTACCATTCTTCATGAATCTAGAAAACTGAAAGTCTATATGATCAGATGAAAAGTATCCACTGTTTTTGCCCATTTCAGTTTCTAAACCAGGGCTGTCAAATTCCTGGCCCGCCCACCGGATGCATCATGTGCTGGCCACACCCATGCTTGGTTTAGCAAAGTGGAGGAGTCCCAAAACATCACGTGATGCTGCCGTGACAACGTGAGTTTGACACACCCCTGTTCTAAACTAATGTCAGCCTTTGAGGAATACTGGGTTAGAAAACCAACTCTGGTTGTTGCAAGGTTGAGAAAGTGATACCAAAGAGTATCAAGGCAGGAAAATTTTGAGTTTCTTTCTCACTTTTTCCTCCCTTCCTGGATCTAAGCTGGTATTTATCTAACGGCTATTGCATATCATCTTCAAGACCATCTCTGTACTCTTCTGATACTAATAACTGGATGAGACTTATATATTAGTATTCATAAAGTGTGTTAGTTTTACCCAAACTTGTATGACTGATGTTATTTTAAAATTGATTGCGTTCATTTGACTGGTTTCCTTCAAGTGTCATGGGGAAAATTAGAGCTTTTTGGTAAGAAGAACACTTTGTGTCTGATGAGTGCAGTTCTGCTGGATGTGAAATGTTCCCCATCAACATGAGCAATTTCCATCTCATTACTTAATTGTACATTTCCATCATATTATTTATGTTTGAAGGAAACATCAGGACTTTAAAAGGATGATGTCAAATGTAAACTGATTATCTGCTTGCCCCACCCTATGGCCAAATGGCTTTTGCGTATATAACGAGGAGAAGGGAGGAGAGAGGGGCATAAGAAGAAGAATGCATTTACTTTGTATACTGATGTCAATTTACCTACGTTTGCAATACATTTCACCAACACTGAAAAAGTATATTAAAGAAGTGGCTGAGCCATATTAAACAGAGTGGGCAATAATTTCTCTGATTTCCTCCATTTATCTAGGGTTTGGGGGGAGAGTTTAAAGGTAAAAGCTCGTGAATAACTGCTAATTCTAGCAAGATCAGAAACAGCCTAAAACTTGATCCTCCAATACCATAACATGGAACAGCTGGAAATCATTCCTGCCACTTTCAAAAAAGTGAAGCCTGTGGTCAATCACACCATCTGGGCAGGAGAAAACGGTGCTAGAATATTGAGTCTCAATTTCATTCTGAACTGGGCTTTCATTTCATACTTGGCAATCACTAATGTTCTTATCAGTTTCAATGTTCCTTGCAAGAAATTTAATTATCCTTTGTCTCGAGGACATATCTGCATTGCTTCTAGTTTTAATCTCTATTAAGAGAAACATGACATCAGACAGCTGCTTTAAGATTTTGCAAATGTGGTAAACAGATGTTCTTAAGGACCATGACTTGCACTTTAGAAAGCCCTACCAAGGTAGTATGCAGGTATTTGCCTGTGAAACTGGGTACCATACAGGGGTTCTGTCCAGCTCTGTAGAACCGGTAGCTCTGAAGAGCAGCAGACATAGAACCGGTTCTATGTTTGCTGCTGTTTTGGCCTACCCGCCCGCCCGGGCTCTTATCTGACCTTTATTTCCTGCTTTTTCAACTTCAGCTGCCGTGCGAGGCACAGCTGCAGTTTAAAAAGCAGGAAAAAAGTGCTTTTTCAAACGCTGCTTCCCTGCACGCAGCACTGCTCAGCTGTCCAGGCAGCAAGCTGACGAAGATTTACACGCATGCGCAGCGTGCAGGGAAGCACATCATAAATCACCAAACAAGTAGTTAACCCTGTCAGATCCCATCCCTCGTACCAAACCATGTCAGTCCTAGAGCAGAAATAAAAATGGCCATAGAAAGACAGTTATTAAAACTACTAAAGGGGAGGGAGCAAGTATGCAAAAAAAAGAGGAGAGAATAAGAATTGGGAAAATCCTAAGAGGGTAAGGCTTGTAGCAGGAGAAGGTAGAATAGCACAGCAATAAAACTTAGACTTATATATTGCTTTACAGTGCTTTACAGCCCTTTGTAAGCAATTTATATAGTCAGCATATTGCCCCCAACAATCTGGGCCCTCATTTTACCGACCTTGGAAGGATGGAAGGTTGAGTCAACCTTGAGCCCGGTAAGACTCAAACTGCCAAATTGCAGGCAGCTGGCAGTCAGCAGAAGTAGCCTGCAGTACTGCATTCTAACCACTGTGCCCCCATAGCTCACATTGCGGAGAATGTCTGTTTAAGGGAGAGGGGGTTAAATATACATTCAGGCTGCTTCTCAGCCATAGATTGGGGATGAGACAAAGACAGAGTCATGAGGACATGCACTAAACTATTAGTAAGGCATCATCAAGCTGCTACTGAAGAAGCTGCATGGCTTGGCCCCAAGTTAGTATAGAATAAGAGCATGGATGTTCCTTGACAAGAGAATCCTGATCCTGGAAAGGATACTGGATTTTGCATGAAAAGCAGTCCAGTATAAAAATATTTAAATAAATATAAATAAATATACATTTGTTTAAAAAATCATCAGCCACCATGTTGTGATCATTTGGATTATGGTCACCATAGCCTACACTAAATAAATAGTCATCACACCAAAAAACAGCTTTTGGCATTGATGGGATTGGGACTGAATATTGCTCTCCACCACATTATGAGACAGAAGGTATAATACAAGTATATCCAAGGGAGAAGGAGAAAGCAGCGGAGAGACAAAGAAAGCAGTTGTATAGGCCTCCAATCCAGGATGAGTTTGGAATTGCATTATAAAAATGCTTTCTTCTATCCTATGTCACTAACACCACTTAGTTACAGAGTTACTGAGTGGATTGCAGATGGCTTCATATTCCAATAGCTGACAAAACCTGTTTCCTGAACAATCTGTCTCTTCAATTCTGCAGGCTCCACCATTAGCACTGATTACATTGCTGGTTATTTGTCTTCAGATAAGCTCACCAGTCCCTCAGTACAGGAGCTGGCTTGAAAAAGAGTCTATACACTTCTTCTGTTTCTAATTCTTATAAATGGGCATATTGCTTCAAAAACCAGAGCTGGATGAGAGGTCAATAATATTGTTTTGCTACCTCTTCAGTGTGCAGCAGCAGCCAAAAAAGCTAATGCAATCCTAAGTTGCATTAACAGAGGGATACAATCGAGATCAAGTGAGGTACTAATACCACTCTATAAAGCCTTAGTAAGACCACACCTAGAGTACTGCATTCAGTTTTGTTCACCACATTATAAAAAAGATGTTGAGGCTCTAGAAAAAGTGTAGAGAAGAGCAACCAGGATGATTAGGGGACTGGAGACTAAGGCATATGAAGAACGGTTACAGGAACTGGGCCTGGCTAGTCTAGTAAAGAGAAGGACCAGGGGAGACATGATAGCAGTCTTCCAATATTTGAGGGGCTGCCACAGGGAGGAAGGGGTCAAGCTATTTTCTAAAGCGCCTGTAGGCCAGACAAGGAATAATGGATGGAAACTGAACAAGGAGAGATTTAACCTGGAAATACGGAGAAACATTCTGACTGAGAACAATCAACCAATGGAACAGCTTGCCCTCGGAAGTTGTGGGAGCGCCATCACTTGAGACTTTCAAAAAGAGATTGGACTGCCATTCGTCAGAAATGGTGTAGGGTCTCCCGCTTGGGCGGGGGATTGGACTCGATGGCCTACAAGGTCCCTTCCAACTCTGATTATCTGTTATCTGTTCTTTTTGTCTGCATGTAGATATGAATGCCCTTTTGGAATTCTTCACCAAAGAAACTAAGGACTCATCCTCAGATTCTGCTCACTGTGGAACAGAGTTGCTCTACAACTCTGTGAGGGATATATCTTCATGAGAAGAGTGCCAATGTGGTCTAGTGGTTAAGGCACTAGGCAAGAAATCAGGAAAGTTGAGTTCAATTCTTGCCTTAGGCATGAAAGCCAGATGAATCTTTGGGCCAGTCACTCTCAGCACAGTTCATCATACAGAATTGTTGTGAGAAGGAAGAAGAAGTATTAAGTAAGCTTGTCACCTTGAGTTATTTATAAAAATAATAAAGGCAGGATTTTTTTAAAAAATGACATCTTTTCTACTCCATTCACAAACAGCTGCTGAGGCAAACTTGAGCTGTCTTTAGTTGTCTAATTTGGAAAGGTGGGCTGTTTACCTCACCCCAACAAAACCTCTCATGCAGGCAATCATGAGAAAAGCCTGAGAGGATGCAGTCAGCATCCATTTGGCCTGGCAAATCTATTATAGAAACCTCTATTCACCTGGCCACTGTGCCTTCACAGCCATTTTATCTTTAGTTGTAAAAGAGGCTAAATGTTTGCTGTATGTCTTGATATGTTTATGTAAGCAAGATACATACCCAGATAAGTAATCTATCCAAAAAATGTAGAGAGAAGGTCTCTTTGGCTGGCCAACAATGATTCATAGGAGATATTGTCCTTAGAACCATGGTGGCGCAGTGGTTAGAATGCTGTACTGCAGGCTACTTCTGCTGACTTCTGGCTGCCAGCAGTTCAGCAATTCGATTCTCACCAGCTCAAGATTGATTCAGCCTTCTGTCTCTCCAAGGTCAGGTAAAATGAGAACCCAGATTGGTGGGAGCAATATGCTGACTAAGAGAGGGCTGTAAAGCACTATGAAGCGGTATATAAGTCTAAGTGCTAATTGCTAGTAGAAGGGAAGAAAGAGAGATCTAGTAGCATAATAGCAGGGGGTGCCGTCAGGTTGAAGTTTTCCACTTTGCATTTGAAATCATCTCTTTCAATCAATCAGGCAGACTCAGGGGTGGCTGTGTATTTGACATAGGTATATCAATCTTTTATTTCTCTGACAAATGTATCACTCTCCCAGATTAATAGTTGTATGAAACAATTGCATAGATGCTGCTACTTAAAGGCGATGACTTGGGAGAATAATAGTCCTGTCAGAAGCGCATACAGGAAATCATTTTCCTACTTGTAGGTGATACCGGATGAGTTAGGAAAGGTTGGAGAGAATCCATCAGTTGCTGCCATGAAACACCCTGTTCCAGTGTGTCGAATTCTTGGAGTTTGCCTGCAATTTTTTTAGCAAAGTTTTTCAGAAGTGGTTTGCCATTGCCTCTTTCCTAAGACAGAGAGAGGGATTGACCCAAGGTCACCCAGCTGGCTTTGTGCCCAAGGCGGAACTAGAATTCACAGTCTTCTGATTTCTGATACCTTTAACCACTAGACTAGACCAACTGAAACTGCCTTTAGATTGTATAAGAACAGCAACCCTGTCAGCCTCATGGCTAGGGTGGGGGAAGGGCAGCCTGTAGAGGCTGTGCCATCTAAGTCAACAGAGTCTCTCTCCAAGAATAGAAGGAAAGTGCATTGATGTGTATTTCCCCAAGGTCAATGGAACTATCCAAGGGGTTGATAAATAATGGTGATTGTGGGGGATCATTAAATGGCTGGAGGAGAGTCAATACATGGTCAATAACGGTTGATTGATCTTTTGGGATCTCTGTAGAGCTTCACACCAGTGTCTAATCATGAAGGTGAGATGGCTATGAGCAAGATGGTGTTGTCAAAGGATGGATGGTCAGTGGCCAAAAAGAGAAGCCTTGAATTGTCCCATTGTTGTAACTATTATTATTTTTAGGACTATTAAAGTATTTACTTGTTTTTTATTGTTTTAAAATGTTTTAGTATTTTGCATGTAATAGATTTTTTTGAATTGTAAGCCACGTAGAGTCACTGATTGCAATGGGTGGCTGTAGAAATTGATGAATGAATGAAAGAATGAATGAATGAATGAATGAATGAATGAATGAATGAATGAATGAATGAAATAGAATATTTCATATAATAAATGTTTGGAGGCTGATGAACAGCCTGAAACTTCATGAAAAGACTGATAAGCTGAAGAGTTTGTAGCCCCCTGATTTGGGCAATCTTTCTACAATATACTGCAAGTAAAAGACTATCATACTCCTTAAATAGAATTTCACCCAATTTATCTTCTGATCTGATTTCTAGATCAAATTTTCTTTCACCAAGGTGAACAAAAATTAACTGATAGGAAAAATGGTTTGCTCCTAGTTCAAATATGGAGGCAGGGAGGAGCAGGAGTAGAGGCCTTATGTACTGATTGGGTTTTCACAACCCATTAAACTGAAAATGGTTTGGGTAGCCTAGTATATTCAGTGGATTCAGCTATTGTCCTAGTATGGCCATCACTTTAAGGTGTAATATGTTTGTTGTGGCACAATGTGTTATCTGAATGCAGAAATTTTGTTAATCCGCATTTGGTATATTGTGCAAATTCACAACAGTTCAACTATTTGAGTCTAGAAATAAACTCAAAAGTTTCAGTATGCCAAGGAATAGAAAAGGAAAGCTTCCTGCTGAGTCACATGTGCTCTGTTTTCTGGAGAGAGACACACAGTTGCAGCCTTTCTCCTGCTGTGCATTTTTCGATGAAAACAGTGTTTGGCTTTTTACAAACGGAAGGGAAAAAAAATCATTAAAACTTCCCAAAGGGCATATTTTATTGCTGTTTAAGCAGTCATCTAGGGACTTTGCACTTCAGCTTGTCCTTTGTTAAAGAGCACATGCCAGGTTGAAAAATAATTATCAGCTATGCCCTGTTCAGTGCCATTCAGTTAAGACTAGAAATGCCAACCACTGACCCTAACTCTATCACCCAGATGCAGCTGCAGGCCTTGGGGCTGTTAAGCTGTGAAAAGCAATGGAGACTGAAGCACAGCAATCCGGCTACCTCTGGCATTTGCATTTCAGAGACATGCAAGATTTATTTCACTCCTCTTTTAGTTTTTAATTTATTAGATTGCATTTAAAGAAATAGCTGTTTCTGTTTAAAATGGGGGGGAGGGGTTAATCCTGACAGAATGGAGCATGGTAAAAAGGAGGATTTCCTTTAAAATAACATATTTATGTGAGGCCATCCAATAACATTAGATCTCTGTGTCATACGTGTATTCTTTGTCAGAATAAGAAAAGAAGACATAGGACAAATCCCAAACAGTTCACCAACTTTACTGTAAAATGTTACCTAAACATTAAAATATATTACCTCCTATGATCTTTCTGCTATTGATGCAAAAGAAGTAAGCCTTGATGCAAGCAAATAAGAGTATATAAACCTGGCCTAAAATTTGGGGCTCTGTTTGGGTTGAAGTTATAAAATAGTTGTCACTGGTTTTGATTAGATTTCAACTTCCATAATTCTCAGTCCACATTGTTGCTGATCCTGAAATATTATTGCATTTAAGGTTAAACTCTTTTGGAAGACTGTAGGTTGGTGAAACCTTGACTGAAATAATTAAAAAAGATAAACAGGATCAATTTTAAACTTTGAAGGGAAGTGCTTAGAAAATATCTCCATGTGAGGTTAGACTGGGAGGTGTGTGTGTGTGAACCTTGAAAAGGACAATGACAAACAACAGTATTTCCATACTGTTTTCAAGAAATATCTGTATTTAAATAAGTCAGCAGGAGACAAGCTCAGCTTAAAAAGTACTTTGCCTTTGTAGTTTCACAGCTTGATTACAAGCTATTAGCACAATTGAGTCAGACCATTATGTGTGGGTTTTGCAAGCACAAAATATGAATCCTGGTTAGTCAGAATTTCTACCTCTGTAAATTGGGGGTTCTTTTACACTCAAATCCATCTCACTCGGCTGAAGAGCATTACTAGCTTATAAAGTATCAGAGGATCCCAACATGAATTGGAGCCAAATATCTATGGAGATTCTCAGTCATCCAGGTCACCATTGTTCCAAAGGTGATTTTTCAAAAGGCAACTGGACTTTCTTTGTTCCAGTTGGAGCCCGACATAGGGAGGGACTGAAAGTAGGTAATTATTTTCCACATCATGAAAATATTTTCCTTCGTTAGAAAAAACAGTATGTAAAATGTCCATCAGAATCTATATGATTTATTCACAATTTTGAACACATTTATAATTTGATGAACTGATGCTTTGGGACACATGCAAAATTCATAGAATATGCTACATCAAATTGAACAGCACAGAAGATGTGAAACTGCCTCATAATAAATGAATTTATGATGTTATTTAGTCCATTATTGCCAACTTCTGACTGGCTATACCTCTCCAGGGTTGCAGATAGAGGAGATATATATTTTCCTGTCACACATTTCCTGTCATTACATTTTCTGATTCTTTTAACTAGAGCTTTCAAACATTGAATTTGATACTTGGGCCAGTTACTCAATTTGCAAGTTCCATAACTGAATGTATGTCTCCTCAAGGAACCACACAAACCATAAACACTAAGCTTCATTTAGCCAAGTTTTGAAACTCCAGAACTAGTTGTTTGATCTATTACTATTGAGTTGCCACTGTTATGAGTTCTATGGTTTGGAATTTCCACCTTATTGTAAAGGAAAGGAACTCTAATTGCCAGACTTTACATGAGACACAACAATAAATCTCCTCTTTATAGAAACTGAAATTTATACTCTGTAGTTAACTGCAGAAAGATGCTAAAACTAGTGTTCGTTATGAATATGTTTTCCAAAGGTCTGTTCAATTTTTTTACATACAAGTGGAGATTTATGCAGGACCATCCAATGAGAAAAATAAACTGAATTTGTACATTTAATTAGCCAATGAACTGTAAAAATGCAAGAGAGTTCAAGAATAAGATGTGGCAAAGCCGATTATGTTTTTATAAAGTAAATGCATCTAATTAAGAGTTTATTGTCGATATTACCTTGAAATAACAACTGTCTTCTTAAAATCTACCATGAAGAAGCTCTTGTCTATGAATAGGCTGGCACCACTTCTTAGCAGCTGACAGAAATGTTGGCTTCTCTGTATCTGTGCTACCTATTCACCCGTGCCTTCAGCTACTCTTGTGTAAGGCTATATTCTCATTAGTGACTTATAGCAGGGGGTGTCAAACTTGATTTCCTTGAGGGACTCATCAGGTTTGTGTTTAACCTCAGGAGGCCAGGGTGGGTGTGGCCAGGGTGGGCATGGCCAGCATGATATCACTTGTGTTGGGGGCACCTATGGTGGCCCAAATACTCTGCCAGCAAAAATGGGCTCCCAAGCTCATTTACTGGCAGAGGCATCGTGGGCTAGTCTTTTGCTATTTCCAAGGCAGCCCTGCAGGCCAGATCTAAGCACCCCGCGGGCTGGATTCAGCCCTCAGGCCTTGAGTTTGACATCCCTGACTTATAGCATCTTCCCTAGCATCACTCAGTATTGCAAATCTTGTCCCCCTCACTATAATTTAGGACAACAAGATTGAAGGATGCTAGAAGCTGCTATAAATGGCCAGTAGGAAAATGATCTAAGACATATCTTAGATGCTGCTGGACAATTGTGAAATAATAATTATTAATTCAACTCCCTACTGATGGAGTAAGGCCACTGGCTCTTGCAAGATTATACATATCAAACATGCTTATCAGCATAGTGAAGCAGCCTTTTTCAGTTGTACTCTTCCAGAAGTGTTGGACTCTAATTGTTAGTATCCCCTGGTAACATGCCCAAATTGAAAATTCTGGGAATTACATTCTCAATTTAATGGGAAGATGATAGATAGGAGAAGGTTCCTGTAGAACCTGTGAACATTGTCACCTGGCTATAATAATGTATTATTGAATTTGAGAAGAAAAATAATCTACCTAGACATTTTGTACCTATGCCACCAGGAAAATGCATAAATGTAGGAATTCAATTCATTCCTGGTAACCCATTACTATACAACATATTTATTATTACATCCCTGTTTTTTCTCAATTACATCTATGTTCTTTTTCAATTACTCAGTAGTTTTAAATTCCTAAAGGGTGAACATTTATTTAAAACCCAATAAAAGAGCATAATGCTTTGTGGTTCAACAATCCAACATGTATCTTTAAAAAACCCCATCATTTTACTATAAATTGAGATATAATTTTATAAGTTGTCTTCTTTTTGCCTGGCTAGATTCTTAAACAGTTCAAAATACTATTAAAAATCATCCCTATGGCCAAACCTAGTTCTTTGTATATCAAGCCAGACTTCAAAAAGTACATGAGGAAGAACAAGATAGCGTGAGATTTTCAAAAAATTTTCTGATTATATCCAATCCATCAAAGAAACACTTTTTTAAAAAAAATTGGTTGACCATTTCAGTAAAACTAAACTGATTTCAATCAAAGGAATTATATGGATTTTGACTGATTGAAATCTCTTATTTAAAGTAGCCTCATACTAATTATACTTAGGAAGGAAGTGGAATTTTGGGAAAAAATATATTAGCTTTCTAAAAATGCTTCTTGGAACATGTCTGATTTCTGAAAAAGTAATTTATCTTCCAAAAGAATAGGCTGTTTTCACATTTGGGACACTTACCCATTCTGATAACCAGCAAGTAGCAGTCTCTAATTTTTCCATGATATATATTAGCTAAACTTCCAGGTAACTCATCCAATTCACTCTAGGATATTTTGATGTCTATTCAAATACCTAATATAATATGCTATCTGAACTTATTTAGGAATAGTATTATTAATGAAGTGCAGGTGCCCCAGTTTTAAGCCATATATGATCAATAGCCAAATGTTATATAATATGAACAAAAGCTGGTGACTGTAAGAATTCATTTTCATCCCTACAACCCATAAGCCATTAAATGTCGGAAGTAATAACTTTTATGTAGATTTCTTTCGGAATATAGATGTCAACCATCACATGCATATGGGCTAGGAGTAATATACATAATTGAGTAAGTATCCTAAACTTGTAATTTCCATTTTGATCAAGCTGAGGGATCTTCAACATTCTAGTAAAATATATATAAAGTAAAAAACTTTAGCCCTAGTTTTGTATGGTCCCAGCCAAGATTCATTATCATACCCCTCCTTTTTTGGAAAGTTTATGTGCTGTCAAGTTGGTGTTGACTATTAGCAACAACATATAGCAGATTTTCTCCATGATTTTTCAAAATACTGTTCACTATTGAATTTTTATAATAACATTAGTGAAAATTGATGGTGAGGCTTCCAATTATTTTGAGCAAGAAACTACAAAAAATGTAGCATTATGCCTTAAAATAGCTTAAAAAAACCTCTAATCAACCAAAGGAAAAAACCTACTACAAAATGAACAACCACAAAAGTTCAATCCAGTTCCCTGTGTGACAAAACTTAGTTTACTTTTACACCATCAATCCAACCAGTACCATCCTTCCCCCAAATGTTATCTCGGATTCTGAATCACCAGAAGCTAGTCCATCCTTACTATAAGTCATCAATACTAGCAGAAGCAGCATACATTTCAATAACGCAAAAGACTAAATATGCCAGTGACTTAATGCTTAAGATAAAATTTTCTTTTATCTTCAGGCACCTATTTGTTTACTTCCTCTTATTTGGAAAAGCTGGACGAACTATGTTTTTTTTCCATTTCAGATGCAAACATTTGAGAGAGAGAGAGAAAAAAACCCCTGAATTACCACCATCCCGTATTTTTTAAAATTAATTTGGGCAGCTGTGATATAAATAGATTTTGGCCCAGATGAAACTTTGCTGTGATTTATAATTAGCCTGAACCATCACATGCTCTATTTGTACTTTGAGCAAGGGCATCATTAATTATTACACGGTCGAAGCAGATAGCACTGGAAGTTATAACTAAGCTGTAGGTAAAGAACAAGCTGAAGAAAGCTTAAATACAGCTTGTTTGCAGACATTTTGCTGAATACGCTAGATGCTGTTAAGTCTTGCCTGATACTTAAAGCTAATCTGTATTTAATTTGACTTTGTTTGACTCTGTGAGAATAGAATATATGGTATCAGGATAAACGTTAAACTGAGACACCCCCTCCAAATCAAGGTCACTCTATGCAATGACTTGTTAACTTTCATTTGATAGTAGTCAAATATAGTCATTAAAATATTTTATTATTATCATTTTGTTATTCTGTAAATATTTTATGTTTTACTACTTCCTGTTCTGCATAATTCAGAAACATTTAAGAGGTTAGAATCAAAATAACAGAATAACAGAATTGGAAGGGACCTTGGAAGTTCTTCTAATCCACCCCACTCCCCTGATCAGGCAGGAAACCTATACCAGGGGTGTCAAACTCACAACCAGTGGTGGGATTCAAATTTTTTTACTACCGGTTCTGTGGGCGTGGCTTAGTGGGCATGGTGTGGCTTAGTGGTGGGTGTGGCTTGATGGGCATGGCAGGGGAAGGAAACTGCAAAATCCCCATTCTCACCCCACTCCAGGGGAAGGATACTGCAAAATCCCCATTCTCTTCCCACCCCACTAACCTGCTTTCCAGCTCTGTTCTCCTGTGCAGGGCAAGAAAAGAAGACCCAGCTAATCAGCTGGAACTCAGGAAACAGAGAATAGATGGGGTCAGTCAGAGGTGGTATTTGCCGGTTCCCCGAACTACTCAAAATTTCCTCTACCGGTTCTCCAGAACTGGTCAGAACCTGCTGAATACCACCTCTGATCACAGCATCATCACGTGACGTATCATGACTCCCCCCCCATGCTAAACTGGGTATGGGTGTGCCCGGCACATGATGCATATGGTCCGTGGGCCACGAGTTTGATACTCCTACCCTATACCATTTTAGACAAATGGTAGTTCAATCTCTTCTTTAGAATCTCCAATGTTGGAGCACCCATATTTCTGGAGGCAAGTCATTCCACTGATTAACTGTCAGAAAATTTCTCTTAGTTCTAGGTTGGTTTCTCCTTAATTAGTTTCCATCCATTGCTTCGTTTTCTGACTTCAGGTGCTTTGGAGAATAAATAGAATAAGTTGATCCCCCTTTTCTTTGTGACAGCCCTTAAAGATTGGAACACTGCTATCATGTCACACACACCCTTTTTTTCATTGAATTACACATATTCAGTTCTTTGTATGTTTTAACCTCCAGTCCCCTAATCATCTTTGTTGCTCTTCTCTGCACTCTTTCTATAGTATCATCAATTTTCTTTATAACGTGGCAACCAAAACTGGATACAATATTCCAAGTGTATTATACCAAAGTGGCATTATACCATTGCTATCATTATAAAGTGGTAGTAACACTTTATGTGATCTTGATTCTATCCCTCTGTTAATGCAGCCTAGGACTGTGTTGGCTTTTTTGGCAGCTGCAGCACACTGCTGGCTCATATTTAATTTAATAATTTAATTGGATATCATGATTTGCGATTAGAGATATATAACCTTTTGAGGTTATCTTCTGTTATCTTAATTTAGGATTAGGATTTAGAATTTTAGAGCTCAACCCCAAATAATCACAGATCTCTGTAGTTTACATTCCTAGTTCCTGAAAAATCTAATTTAATCTTCTGTAGGACAATAAATTCCATTTTCAGGACTCTGTTAACTATAGATCATAGACTTTCTGTCTATAACCAAGACAGAATCATCAAGCAGAATCTTATTCTTGCAAATGTCGGAGCTTTAAAAAAAATCAAGAGAAGACTCTTTAATAGTCCAGAAGTTTCCTTTAGAATCAGTTGCATCTTTAGCAACAGCAGTTCCTGGATTCTGTTAATAGAGACTTTCCAACAGCATCAGAAGCACCCAGTTGAAGCAATTCATGGTGTTTTGTCCCATTTTGACCAGAATCAGGGCAAAGAAGTTGAAAGAACTATGACATAATCCACAATTTTACTTTAATTTGCATCCAAATGTAATTAAACTAATATGTAATTCATTAAAACAGATTTCAGATCATTTCTGTGTTAATTTAAGATGAAATAATTCTAAACTGGTGTGTCTCGCTCCCCTTTGACTTTTTAAGCAGACTCTCTAAATCATGTTTCATTTAGGCGGATATGTCATGAGCCCCATATTTTATTTAGGGTTGAAAGAAACAGTCTTACTAACAAATTAATGTGTTTGTTTTCACTGCCCTGAATCTGAATGCCTTCATTCATATAGAGATGAAAATTATCACATGTATACCTGTTTTGGAAAAACCTGAATTTTAAAAAAATTCTTGCAGAAGCTTACCCTGTGTTTCAACACAATTTGTGGACAGTTTTATTTTAACAACAAGTTTATAAGAAGAACAGTAAGCAATAGAGATATAGGCTGGTCCTAACAATATTGAGAAAGAAAAAATATTGATTCCGCATTCCTAATCCAGACAGAAACAATAAATATTTCCATTGATCACTGACTTGATTACTGACTTGAAAACAAACAGGCAAATCTTATTTTGTTTACAGAATGGAATTTCTTGATTCAAAGCTGAAAGCAATTTCAAATACCTCTAATCATTTAACGCACCTTTGCTTAAATATCTTTCAGCAGCAAGTAATTGAGGAACCAAATTAATGCAACTTCAAAGAGGAAAATTCAGATGGTAACAATTACCAGCATTCATATGCTTCTTTTTTTATCTATAGTCAAGAATCTTAAGTGATGCAGTTCTTTTGATGGCTGTGAAAATAATCCTTTTATTAAGCTGGCCAAGCTCAAGGTTTCTCTACCATAGAAATAAACATGATTATTTGATGTTATTAAAGTGAAATATCAAATTGCTTTATATTATCAGATATATAAACCAATTCAGTGATCACTATCCTGGTTTAGATATAAACAGAGAGACTAGTCACGTTGTTCTATAGTCCCATGGAATGAGGCAATGTGAAGTCTGTATCTCAAGAAGTCAAAGAATATTCAGTACCGTGGACAGTACACAACATGGCCTACTTGTGACAGCATTCACTAAGTCTGGGTCCTTATTGTGACCAGCAGCACCTTCTCCGGGTCTCTACAAGTTGACCCAACTCAATCCAGACCCCAAAATGAACTTTTGTGTGCAGTATGCACTGGGCATGCACACATCACCTTTTCCACTGAATGAAATGTTAAATTGATTCAACACTGTTCATTTTTCATTTCAAGATCAATTGAAGTTCAGAAGAAATTATTGAAGGCATAGTTGTTTGAGTTCCAAATTGAGGCACTGGCTTGCATCAGATTGCTATAATGGTCTGAATCAAGATGGTGCCTTGAAGAAGAATGGCTATCTATAGTCTAAATCTAGACCATGCATAAATTTTGAGACATCCATAGAAAATAAATTACAAAAGGCTACAGCCTAATGTTTTGTTTACAAGTATATTAACCTATCCAGAAGGGTTTTTTAAGATTAAGCTGAATAATAGCTAAATAATACACTTTGGGAAGGTAGAGGGCAGGGAATCAATGAAGCAACCTCATTTCTTTGTGTTCAAATAAGCAGATGTTGTTTGTCTGGCCCCTCCATTCTGATAGCCAGCTTGTGAGACTGTGATAATATGCTCGCAAAATTAAAAAAATGCTAATAGCCCTAGTATATACAAAGTAAGTAGAGGTAAATGGAGTTTGAATGACTCTTCTGTAGTCCAAAATATGTATAGCACTTGGTTCTAGAGTTAGAATGAAGGGAAATCCCTATATAAATTGCCTTGTGCTCCACAGAAAAGATGGGATATAAATCAAGCCAATAAATTAGAAATTAGAAATAAGGTTACTGCTTCTCCTTATGTTTGGAGAGATGAGCAGACATTAACAACAAAAAGGGAGCTTTAAGGCCAAATGCAGAAGGCTTAACAGCAGATGCAATAAGTGTCTGGTGGCATTCCATCTTGATATTCAGTCTCACCAGAACTTACATTAAGCTTCTAGGATTTAAGTTTATTTCATCTACATATTTTAAAAGTTACTCTTATGATCGAAAAGGCAGCCTGTGCATGCTGAACATTCCAGATAATTAGAAAGATCTAACATATCTCTATTTCAAATAAATTAATGGGCTGTTTTGCAAATTCTGACATATCTGTTTCTTATTTTCCAATCTCAAATAGGATTTGTCTTCTTTGTGCTGATAAGTATGTTTCTAATAGCTTGTATGAATATTTAGATAATTATGTGCATTTTGAATACATACATGTTAATGCCATTTAAAATGACCAATCATCTCTGGAAACCTTGCCAAGAAAATTTCACAGACTTACCCAGGTGGTCTCCAAGAATCGGACATAATGAATGGAAGGGGAAAAAGTTTACATTAGTTTCTCCAAGGTTTAAACTTTTGTGACTTTTTTTAATTGAAGAGACACATTGCAAATAGTATGAATTCTGAAGGGTAAATGAATGTCAGATTATGTATTCTTTTGCAACACTAATATTAGATAGTATCAAAAGGCAAACCAACCCCTCCTATCCCCCTTTCCCTGGTTTTTAGGAAGTGGCTCAAAGGTGACATGACTACTTAAAAACTGTTGATGTTGGTACGTTAACATTGGTAAACTGATGCCAGCCATTCCAAAATGCGCTGTAGAAAATCTGGAGCAAATATGAAATTGGATGAGATTAGCAAAGCAGTTAAATTATTCTAAGCTAATAACAGACCTAGTCCAGATGGTTCATATACTAAACACCATTATAAAAATGATGTTGCTTAAATGAGAAGGAGATACAAGGCCAACACTTTATACGGATCAAGAAATATCTCAGGCCCACACATCTATGGAAGCCATGCCCCTATTTTAGGAAGTTGTCCTCTAGCTCAGGGATCCCCAACCTTTTCGACGCCGCGGCCCGGTTCCGGCGTCAGCTGGCGCGCGTGCCCGGTTCCGGCGTCAGCTGGCGCCGCCATTTTTTGACGAAAAATCACTTCCGGTGACGTCACGGAAGTGATTTTTCGTCAAAAATGAGCGGCGCTAGCGCTTCAGGTGAGCTTTTTGGGTAGAAATGGCTTTCTACCCGGAAAAGCTCACCTGAAGCGCTGGCGCCGCCATCTTTTTTGACGAAAAATTGCTTTTTTTACCAAAAAAAGATGGCGGCGCCCAGCAACCAGCGGCCCGGTAAGGCTTGTTCCCCGGCCCGGTACCGGTCCGCGGACCGGCGGTTGGGGACCCCTGCTCTAGCTAACAGTTGCTATTTTGCCTTTGGGAAAGACTTCGATTTTTATCACCCAAGCCTATCTTTCCAAAGAATAAATTACAAACATTCCAATACTAGTAAACAGTTGATAGGGGTTTTAAGTTTTTGATTGCTTTTTTAACATGTGAGTCACATTAATTATTTTGATTTCACTCTTCCGTGAAATGTTTGAGAATTCTGAATGGGCAAGAAAAACAGAGCCATGTCGTAGTATCTTGTGGCTTCCCACCAATGATGTCATACCAACCTGAAGTCCTCTACTTATATTGAACTATAGCTGTCATCATCCCCTGTCTACCTGACCATTTGGTGTATGTAGAGAATGCTGCTATCAGCCCTGAAGCCATATTTTGGGAGCATCTTCAGGGCTGCCACAGCGAGGCCAGGTGGAGTTGTGGGAATGTAAGTGGGGAGGTAGAGATAGCTGGGGGGATGTGTAGCCAAAATAACATTTTTCCCCGTGGTAGCCAAAGACACTCTCCCAGGTGTTGGAAGGGTGTGGACCAAAGCCAGCCAGAGTTGGGACTGCGGCCTGATTGGACCATGAGATGGACATGTGACCTGGGGGGGGGCAAGAACTTTGGGTTTTGATTTGAGTGGGGAAATCCCTGGGTCCTTCAGAGTCGGGTTTTCACCAGCTGTGCCAATATGACATCCCAAATACAATTATGCTTTGAGGAAACTCTAGGCTTCTGAGTTTTGATTGCTTTGGGGTTATTAGATGGAACCCTGACAGCTGCTCTAGACTGAAACAATTTTATTCATCTAATATGTATGGTTCATACCCGCTAGGGAACTTTCCAGGAGTTGAAGGTTCAATACATCTTTGTGGAGCCAAATAAGATAATGCTAGTAACTGAGAAATAGAGTGGAGAAAGGTTCCTTTTACAAACCCAGGTCAAACTCTTGTATCTTCCCTTTCATGAAATCCATGATTATCTGATCCCAGCTGAAATTGCCTTTTCCATACTGTGCAGTCCTTGGATTCAGTTACACAGAATTGTCTAAGCATTTCTTTCCAGGCTTATTTTTAAAAAAAAACAGCAACAACAAAACAAACACTTTAACTTAATTATAATTAATTGCTGTGATACTCAAATGCCTAAGAATGCAATATTATTCCATTTATGATATGTCATTAGGCAGTAGGTCTAATCAGTGCGGTGCAGTTCCATTAAGAATGTAGCTTCCAAAACAAACCCAATATGGGTAGATATTTGCCAGGCCATTGACGTATCTAATGCTTTAGCTTCTTTACACTCATCTTGATGCTATCTTTCGCTCTATAATCATGATTTGTATGATATTGGAGAGCCCTCTAGAGAAAAAGAAATCACCTGGTGCATTTTGTTATTCCAAAATGCTACAGAATTGAGAAAAGCTTCATTTGCTAGTATTTTCATATCAATATTTGCATGTAATAAGTTTTTTTACCCTCTGAAGCAAAATGTCAAAAATATCTCTTGAAGTTAGCTACTATATTATTAATTATCCCAGTCTTTTTTCAAAAATCTCAGGCTGGAACATATTCTTTTTTCCTTTCTCTCTTATTTTATCCATGCAACAAATTTTGTCCATTGAACTCCATCACTGAATGGGAAATAGAACTCAAGGCTTCTCACTTTGTGTGTGTGTGTGTGTGTGTGTGTGTGTGTGTGTGTGTGTTTGTGAGGCAAACTGCCCATTTTTATTTCAAACTGCCCAACTCAAGAGAGGAAGCTGAGCAAGCCCATTCCAAGGAACGAGATCTGGAGAAGGTGCCACGTCCCCGAAGGACACGTGACATGGTGCCACGTGGCCTTGGCGAGTGGCTCTTAAGTGCTTCCTGCGCTGAAGTGTAAAAAGAGGACACAATTTTTTTTTTTCTCTTGGGACGATCCTTCCCTGCTCTGGAAACGTGGAAATGCTCCCACTGAACACGTCCCACGCCATGTGGAACCTTCTCTTGTATCCGTGGACATGGCAACGTCCATCGCTACGCCACTTTCTGGCCAATGTCGTCCAAAGTGGAAAGTATAAAGTTTCCCACAGCGGGTTTGGGTTTGTTTGGCTTGCTGGGAGAACGAGTCTTTTGTCAATAAATAAGAGATGGAGGGGGAAAAAATAAGAAAAAATAAGAATAAGGGGGGGAAAAAAGGGGGGGGGTGTTATTTACAAAACTATCCAGGGTTCGCTTTGGAGATGGGAAGGAAGGGAGCTATTCTCCAACCTCCCTCCATCCCGCCATCTTTTCACAGCAAGGCTTCTTACTCTTAAGCACTACACCATAATGGTTTCATTCATGCGTAGGTTCTCTAGTTTCTATTGAATATTTTCACACCTACACAATACATAGAAAAAGCACAGTACAAACACAGGAATAAGGCATCACAGAGACCCAAATAGCAATTCTGGCCTTGCCTTTATTTTAGCAGCAGGTCACAATATAAATTCATACGTGGATTCATCCTCCAATGAGATGTCCCATCATCTGCCAGCACAGCCTTTTTGTATTCTTTCTATATTCTTCTTCTTAAAGTTAAGGAATAAATGGTCACATATTTGTGACCAGAAATGGCAAATGTTAAAAAATCAATAGGGATTTCTTACAGAAATTTCTCAATAATATTTGAGATCGGATTTGAAATGCATTTTGAAACTGAAATAGCTTGTCTACAATTCATCAGGTGCTTTGATTCAATTTGCTGTGATGTGAATAGGCACAAATAATATTTTAAAGTCACACTACACTTGTTAATTAGCCACTAGTAAAAAGTGTTCATGAAATAAACATCAGTCTCTTCCCTGTTTTCTCAGCTTCTTTTCCTAGTGCCTCCTCATCGGAGCTGTCTATCTTTCATTTGCCTCTTTACTTTAACTCCAGGACTTTGGTTCTGTTTATTCAACCTCTTCTTTGCCAGGTGTATGGCTGAAGAATTCCCCAGAAGCCATCTTGTCTTCCCCCCACCTCCAGTCTAATGCTGGTTTTGAATATTAGCTGTTATTTGATTGGCAGCTTAGTCATTATGATGATAGGGGACAGGCCAGTAAGGAGGGGAGGAAGGCCCCTAGGGTTTTTTTATCTGCTCAAGCAGGCTGTCCTTTCACTCTCTGGTTTTAATCTAAAATTACGGGTAGTTCTTGTTTATCAGCTACAAATGGGAACAACAACTCTATCGCTAAATGAAATAGTAGTTCACTGAGAAATCACAAATTTGACTGTACTTTCCTTCTACTCACTCCCCTGCCCTTTGGAATGCTCAACTCGATGCTGGAATAATTGGCAAGAAGGGGATTAATTTGTTATTACATTAATTGGGGAGAGAGGGATTACAAGAGAGTAAGCAAGCACACAATAGGGAATATACCAGGCTGTTTGTGAAGATACTTAGGGCTACTAGCAGCAGTGCATTGCTTTAGATGCATATTCCCCATTGTGTGCTGCTTACTCTCTTGTAATTCTTTCCTTTCCGATCTCTTCACTCTGCGAATGGGGAAAAAGAGAAAAACACAGATCCTGCACAGGACAACATGTACTAACTGTAATGGCAATTGCACAACTCGGGATGCTACAAAGGTTATAAATTGGGCATTGGTTATAAAGATATTTTTTCAGCACCACCATAACTTCAAATTATTACTTAATGAGGCAGTTGGTAAATGAGGACTAGTTGTACTTGAAGGGGAGATAAATACTTGAAGGCCATCTTTTTTTAAAAAAACAAAAAACAAATTTTATTCAGTTTTTCACATAAAAACAAAAAACTCTTTTTAGTGGACAACATATTTCTGGGTCATCACTTTTACATACAAATATGACAGCAGTTATACATTCATATATGCATACTTAATTCTATTATTACCTTTTCCATTCCAAATTTTCAGTAAGGAGAGAAACAAACAAATTAATCCTAGCCTCTTTCATTAATCTCAATCAAAACATCTTTGTTTCATTTCAATTATTTCAAATATAATCCTTTAATATTTATTTTAAAAATAAAGATAAACAATATGTTTTCCTAATAATAATAATAATAATAATAATAATAATAATAATAATAATAATAATAATGGGTTACCAATGTCTCCCCTTCCTTTTAATAGTCTATGTTAACTTATTAATTTAAGTTGTTCTTTAATCTGTCATATTCCCTTTCCATCACACATTCTTTTTATAGATTCTAGATTAATACAAGTTTTAACACTAAAGAAAAAAAAAACAAGTATAGGTTTCCCCCCCTTTTACTGCTTTGAGTGTGACACCTCAGTGGTTAAAATATACCTTTATTCCCTCATCCTGATTCCCAATAAACCATTATTTTTAAGAAGTTACAATAATAATCATTACATCTTTTCATTTGGATTCCGCAACATATTTTTCCCCCTTAATTTTTAATAAGAGTTATCAGTATCTGTCCCTCCTTTAATGATCTATATTACCCTATTTTCTAAATATTTTTAATTGCAGATATATTCTTGTTACCCCTTGTCACCCTGCAGAATCCCCTTTTTAATTCATCAACCATTATCTCTGAAGAAACTATTTATTTTCATCATTTTACTATTTCTGTATTTCTTTATTTCATGCACCTGTTTCTTACTGCTTCTCCTCCCCCTCTTTTCCCCATATCTTTTCTCATTCCAGTTTATATCCCTCTCTTTCTTGATATCTTCCTTTCCCCTTTTCTGCTGGATCTTTCTGCCTCTCCCGATGTCACAGGTATTCCCCTTTTTGATTACCTTCTTAAGTCTCAACTTTTTAGCCTTCCTTCTTTCCCCATGTCTTTGTAGTGTTCTTTGTGTTAATTGTCTTTTTAAGATGTCTTCTCCTTGAGTTGACTCCTCCTCCTCTGAAGTTCTTTCTTCTTGTTCTTCAATCGCCATTTCCATTTTTTCTAACACAGAGCAAAGTGGTTTGCCTCTTTCCTGTAGTAATTCTCTCATATTTTTAAGTTCCATTTTTAATTCCCGAAGAGATATCATCATTACATACTCTTATATTTTATGATCATTGAAGTCCACAAAAGTCCACAAAAAAACCTAAAACACTTTTACTTTCTTTCTTTCTTCTTTTTTAATTTTCTAAAGTTCTCAATTATTCCAGCCCAGGATCTATACCAAAAACATCAATCAATCCCACAGTCAGTCTTTCCTTGCTTCTTTCTTTATTCTGGTTCTGCTTTCTCTTTCTAAGATTCTTACTTTGTTTCAATATTTCTTTAGTGTTATATCCACACAAGTTCATTCAGAAACAGGATGCTTTCCCTTTTGTTTGAGCTCAAGTTTTTGCCAAAAGGTGGCACTCTCCATTATACAAAGTCTTCACCTTTTTATTTAGGGTTTTTCAAACCTCAATATTCCAGCACAATCCAGTCTCCAATTTGTAAACTTTGTTATTATTATTTGACAATCTTAAGTCCAGCTTTGTTTTATGCCTGTTTATTGCCAAAATATTTTAGTCCAATTTAATTAAATCTTTAGTTCCAGCTTCTTCCTTTCCCAGTTCGAAGCCCCGCTTAGCTGTCAAAAAAAATTTCTTATTTTTTTTCCTGTCACTTTGTATTTTCGCTGCTCACTTTTCTTTTCTTAAAAGTTCAATGTTACCTTAATCCCGGGGTACTTTTGTTTAGTTGTGTCACCCAATTGTCCTGGTTCAGATGTTATCCACCTCTTTCTTCCCTCGTGCACAAATCTTAGTCCAGCTGAGTCCTCCTCTTCGGGGTGGCCATTTTAGACCACCGCTTCAGTCATCTTCGGGGGGGAAAAGACCAAGCCCAGGAGGGGAGATGCAGCTCCCCTCAACCTGGCTTGCAGCTTCCCCTTACTCCACCGCCCCTCCAAGGCAGCTTCAGCCCCTAATCGCAATGATTGGGGCTCTCCAATGAAAGAGCACAGACCATAGCCGCAGACAATCGCGATCTACAGTCCGTCAGCGAGGAGGGCTCAACCCGGAAGTCACTTCAAGGCCATCTTTATGGATCAACATTAAAATGTTTAATCTGCTTATTTCTGTCTACAAGGATGCTGCTTTTCTGCTTCCCTTGAATACCTTGCCTTTCAAGTTGTAATAGGGGGAGCACTTTTGAATACTATTCTTTGCAGTTCCTTACAACCCAGAGATGAATGTGCAAAGAATGGGAAAGCAAGCATGAATCATCCTGGTGAAGGTGTTCTGATTGCTTTTGTTTTCCAAAAACTGATCAGTTCCATTTGACAATTATAACTGAGACATTCAGTTTTCTTTTTTCTTTTTTTTTAGAATAAATAGTAAAGTTCCCAGTTATATAGTGAGCAGAGTGGTTTCATTTATTGAGTTCTGAAATGATATTGTGAAGAGGCCAGAAGCACAAAACAAATTAGCGAAATATTATGTAATCAATTATGGTGGATTGGAAATGGATCTTGTGGAATATTATGGTAGCCAAAGTCAGGGCTCTGCATGAGCAAAATCTCCAGTTTAAATTCCCACAGCTCACTTTCAAAATATAAGACTGCAGGTAGGATTGATGGTAAACATCAGTGTCTGAGACTTTGAGAATATATTGATAGACAAGTAAGAGAAGGATTTATTGAGTTACACTCTATTGTTTTGTTGGTGTATTTATTTATATATGCTGAGAAGACAATATAACCCCAATTCATAACTGTGGGGATGTAGGAGAAATCTAAAGTCATAACTATTTTGCTTACTGTTCCATTTTCTCCTCTTGGTTGTTTTCAGTGCAATAAAAGAAAAGCAATGTCTGTGAATTTTTGGAATGTTAGATAAAAATCATTCAGATGACCCATATTGGTAAAAGTTACTAAATGCAATTGAAACAGTGTGGCAACAACTGCAAATGGAACAAAATCTATTAATTCATTCATTGATCTGGATGATACCAAATCAAGACCTCAAAGTAGAGTATATACCGTATTTGCCGGCGTATAAGATGACTTTTTTGCCCTGAAAAACATGCCTCCAATTGTGCGGGTCGTCTTATATGCCGGGTCGTCTTATACGCCGGCAAATAGTAATTGGGAAGCACTGCGGCTGCCCGCGGCTGAGGCACTTTTGCGCACCGTGGAAACGAATCCCGTGAAGCTGAAAGGAGCAGCCAGCCTTCTCCCAGCTCCCAAGGAAACGAGGCTCGCACCGCCCGAGCTCCGCTGAGGTATCCGGCTGGGACTGTCAGGAGTTGTTACCGCTGGCGCGGCTCCACGCGGCTCCAGTCCTGCGTTGCCTCGGGAAGGGAAAGGCAAAACCAGGAGCCGCTGCTGCCATTGCAAAGCACCGCCGCGGCTCTTCCTTTTTGCCTTTCCCTTCCCAAGGCAACGCGGGACTGGAGCGCCGCGGAGCCGCGCCAGCGGTAACAACTCCTGACAGCCCCAGCCGGATACCTCAGCGGAGCCCGGGCGGTGCGAGCCTCGTTTCCTTGGGAGCTGGGAGAAGGCTGGCTGCTCCTTTCGGCTTCACGGGATTCGTTTCCACGGTGCGCAAAAGTGCCTCAAAAAAAAAAAGTGCAAAAGTGGAAGGCGTGCGGAAGAGGGGGCGAGTATATAACAAACTATATTTTGAGTGGAAATGTTGGGGGGTCGTCTTATACGCCGGGTCGTCTTATACGCCGGCATATACGGTAACTAATTCTTGGTCGGTTTGCTTGCAATTTGGTTAATACAGTATACAACATGATCAAAATCCTAAGCCATTTCCCAGAAGGAAACAAATACAAGTTGCTCCATTAGCCCCAGGATACGCCCAAATTACTACTTGGTGGTAATTGCTCCCAGTTTAAGAACAACTGATCTAAGTGTGAACATAACCCATTTGATATAAGCATGCTTTTTAAGAATATTTGAAAAAAAGAGAAAAAAGAAGGTAGGAAGGAAGGAAGGAAGGAAGGAAGGAAGGAAGGAAGGAAGGAAGAAAGAAAGAAAGAAAGAAAGAAAGAAAGAAAGAAAGAAAGAAAGAAAGAAAGAAAGAAAGAAAGAAAGAAAGAAAGAAAGAAAGAAAGAAAGAAAGAGTCAAAACTGGTATAGTAACTAGGTGTATGACTGAACTATGATTCAGAACAACCCTGCTGAGAACATGCATTATTTAAACAAATCACTCTTTCTGCTTCTCAAGACTGAGGCTTTTATAAGGATTTTTCAAATAAATAATGCTCATGAGAGTTACCACTACCAAGAGACTATAAATTCTAGTCCTGTCTTATGTACAGAAATCAGCAGAATGCCTTTAGGCCAATCACTCTCTCTGACCACTAGGAAGAAAGCAAGGCAAACCACCTCTAAAAATATTGCCACTTGTCCAGGCAATCACCAGGAGTCAAAACTGACTTTAAGACACACACAAAAAAGGAAATGAAAGAGTTCAAAAGAACTGTGAAAATTGAAAACAAAGATATTTATATAGTTTTATTACTCAGTTTTCAGATATAAGAAATCAAGCATGTACACATGCACAATTAAATTCAAATCTAACTTTAAAAGTTGCTTTTTGAAGCTCTGTTTATTTGGCATAAAAATAATCAACAATAAAGATTCTTTAGAATCCAAACAAGTAACTAAATTGTGCATGAATCAACCAAGATTTACAGCTAACAGCATGCTTGTCAAAATGTTTGTCTCTGTGTAAAACTCTTGCCACCATTTTCCTTGCCTGCAGGATAATGCAAATGTAAAAGCTATTAAGCCTCCATGAATGTACAAATAAATATTCTGCATGGTTAACATTTCATTGCAATCTATTTAATACTCAGGAGAGCTTGTTGGGAAAAGGTCTATACCTTTCTTTTGCCTGCTTCTGTATTATTTTCCTGCTCTTGGCTTTTGGCTGCACTTTCTCTTCTCTTGGGCAAGACCACAGCTTGGGATTCTGTTTGAGACTTGACCAGCAAAAAATTAAAAATATCTCTTGAAACCAATCAAATGCCCAGCACTTTGCACAATTCCCCAGAACAAGGAAATGATATCATCTCTCAGCAAGGTAGAGATACGATTGGCATTTGTTTTTGTGAGTGTCATTATGCTGTTTCTATTGCAGGATAATATCCCCCATCATTATTGCATTAATATTAACAAATTAAACAAATTTATAGAATTGCCCAATTCACACACAGTGATTCCAGGAAGTGTCCACATTAAAAGCCCACCATTAAAATTCACAATTTAATGTCTACTCATCCCCACTGGTGACAACAGAATCAAACAAGCCACATGAACAGCTATGGATGGGGGGCACAAGTCCACTGACAAAACCATGTCTTCAAGGCCTTGCATAAAAGAAACAAGATGGGGACCAATTATATCTTTGGGGAAAGAATATTCCACAGGGGCGGAACCATCACAGAGAAGGGCCTTTTCCTAGGTCCCACCAGATGTAGTTCCTTGATGGTTGGATCCACCCTGCTTTGGTGGGCCAGATATATATAATTGGGGAGAGGCAGTCATTAGGCATTCCCCAGACCCACAATATTGGTCCATGTGATAGCACAAATATCTTCAGAAAACACAAATCCAGGGCAGAAGCAAATGCCACAACTCATGGCCAAAGGGATGCCATAATAGGGGCCTTTCCTTTGGGTGATCTTTTGGTGGCATCAAAATCCCATGCTGAAATTAACAGGAAGATATAGCACCATTCAGTATATCACTGGGCTTTTACATCCCACTGAAGCAACATTATTATAAAGCAGCTAGAAACTGAATGTGGATTCTCCTGACATCTTTGGAAGGTTGGAGTTTACTTAAAAAGGGCAAGGGAGACAGAGTTTTATTTCTTTAAAATAGAATATCCATAAAGTTATTGAAAGCAATAGAATATTTTGGCACCTTAAAACAGTTTACAGCTGAATAAGCATTTCTAGATCACAGACCATATCATAAGATGCATGGTGCATTATTCAGAGAGAAGAAAGTATTGCAGTGTTTATGTATGGTGTAATTGCTGGGAGGAAGGCGAGAGGAGGAAAGAAAAGGGGGAAAATAAAATTTGTTTAAGAATAACCAAATTATAAAGTAGCAGTTAGATATCATATAGATCAGTGGTGGCTAAACTTTTTGGGCTCCTGTGCCAAAAATTGGGCACACACTTGCACGCTCGCACTTGTGTGCCAGCACCCAGAAAGTAATGCATGCCCCCCACACCCCCTACACATGTGCGTGCAATCCCTACCCATCCACCTACCCCCGCCACCCTGCACTGCACTTCACAGCTGATTTTCGGCCAGTTTGAGGCCTTTTTCATCACTTCCGGTATTTTCGGGAAAAACAGGAAGTGACAAAACGGGGCTAGTTTTCAGCCTGTAAAGCTTGCAGAAGCCTTCCTCAAGCCTTTGGAAGGCTGAAAAAGGCCTCAAACCTGCCGAAAATCAGCTGTGAGGCATGTGCATGCACAGTGAGGTAAGTTTATTTATTTTATTTATTTTATTTATTTATTTGATTTGCCAATTGTTTACAAGATAATAAGTATAAGTGTATACATAGTTGTGAATACATGAAATGGGTACATATAAGAAAAATAAAAGAAGAATAAGAGAAACAATAGGACAGGGACGGTAGGCACGTTGGTGCGCTTATGCACGCCCCCTACAGACCTCTTAGGAAAGGGGTGAGGTCAATAGTAGACAGTCTAAGGTTAAAGTTTTTGGGGTTTGGGGAAGAAACTACAGTCGGGTAGAGTATTCCAGACATTGACCACTCTATTGTTGAAGTCGTATTTCCTGCAATCAAGTTTGGTACGGTTAACTTTGAGTTTGTATCTATTGTGTGCTCTTGTGTTGTTATGGTTGAAGCTGAAGTATTCATTGACAGGTAGGACATTGCAATGTATGATTTTATATACCATGCTTAAATCAGATTGCAGCTCGCGTGCCGGCATAAATGGCTCTGCATGCCACCTATGACACACATGCCATAGGTTCGCCATCACGGATATAGATCTTCTTGCGCTGAATAATTTATGAATATGTGTAAAAAGTAGAGACTCACTCTGGTTTAGTGGTTAAAAGACCAAACTAGAAAGTGAAAGACCATGAGTTCTAGTTCTTCCTTAGGCCCTCAAAACAGCTGGGTGACCTTGAGCTTATCCTCTCAGAACTAGGAAGAAGGCAATGGTGAGGGACTTCTCCAGACAGCTGCCAGAAGTCAACACTGACTTGAAGGCACTCCCCTCTCCCGCCCGTCCCAAAAATAGTGTAAAAAGATAAAAAACACATTCCAGTCTAGCTTCATCCCAGTAACTAAATTCATACAGTTTCCTTGGCAACATTATGGAAGTCATCTCTCTTAGCCAATCTCTGTATCACCACTAGAATATTTTTTATATGTTTACAGTAAGTTTAAATTAAGGAAAGACTGTATTGGCAGTAGCCATTTTACATAAGTAAAGGTCGTTTCTTGCCATTTGAAACAAATGGGTGCATCCTGTAGAAAAACCCCATAAAGGAAGTTATATATCTTATGCATACCTATGAAAAGGAGGTCATATATCTTATGAATAGAAAAACACATGTACAGATAAAATGCCCATTTAAAAACAAATCTGTTTCAACTCTAGATAAAAAGACATTTGTTTAACTACAAATAAGGAGGCATCTGCTTTAGCATTAAGATAAGGAAATATTTGTAAAAAGCTAACACATTCCATTGAAATGATCTGCTAAATCTCCACACTACAAAACCCTATAAAAAGGAAGGTGAGGGGCAGTTCTTTGATGCACCCATTTAAAGTTACTTGAGACCTTTGGACTGAATAAAAACATTTCTTTTGACTCTCCAATGATCATCTGGTATGTTTCCTTGGAATCCTAGTTTGGCACGACTGTGGAAAAAGAAGGGGTCTAATCCTGACAACGACAAAAGGCTTCAATTTCTTCAATCATCACATTTCAATTATTATCTTACTTTGGCTCTCTACACCAAAGTCTGTTTGCTTTTCAGAGAGCTCTCTTGAACAGAATCTACTTTAGCTAATAATAAGGTAGGGAAAACATGCTGAAAACGGCTCCTGGAATTCTTTTTCAAACATTTTATCATCAGTGACTTAAACTCTCTCCTGCATAATGAAATAGCATGTTGCATCTCTATTTGTTTTTCTGAGCCGTGGTGGCGCAGTGGTTAGAGTGCAGTATTGCAGGCTACTTCTGCTCCTGCCGGATGCCTGCAAATTGGCAGTTCAAATCTCACCAGGCTCAAGGTCAACTCAGCCTTCCATCCTTCTGAGGTGGGTAAAATGGGAACACAAAATTGTTGGGGGCAATATGCTGACTCTGTAAACTGCTTAGAGAGGGCTGTAAAAGCATTCTGAAGTGGTATATAAGTCTAAGCGCTATAGCTTATTGCTTATATGTGGAAAATGTGTGATGAGAAACAAAGGACAGGCTGCATATGTTCCAGTCTGAGTTACATGACCAGGAGAGCAACTGTGAATGAAAAAATCAGTAATTCAACCATCAATGTGGACTGATTTTTTTCCTGGATTTTCCTCCTGCAGCCACCAGCTTAATCAGGGCTGTTTTCAAACTCAAACTTTCTTGTGCATGCTTCTCCTATCATTTGAAATTTAGCCCTGTTTATTTTCAGAGAATTATTATGCTGATGGCCAAGTGGACATAGCCTCTTTGCCCAATTGAATTGGAAAGAATAATAAACAGGGAAAAAGTTTCTCTCAACCACAAAAAGGTTATCAGTTCCTATTATATGTGATGCATAATCTCAATCAATTGTGGTTTTTTTAATAAACATAATTAAGTAAGTTGTGATTTGGTGAGATTTTTCAATCAAGTCTCATATTAACTGCAACCCATGTATTGCATTCTGGAAATATTATGCCAAATTGATAAAAATAGGTTTGTTTTCCAGGATAAGGAAACTGCTATTTTTAAAAAAATAAAAGTACAGCCACAGCTGTGAACGAATACCTCTGAAGAGTAGTATCAGTCACTTATTTTTTAAATAAAAACTGTATTTGAAAAATGTCTATGGAGATTCTTGGTCATCCAGATCATAGTTGTCTCATAGATGCTTTTTCAAAAGGCAACTGGACTGGTTGGTTTGTTTTGGAGGAGGAGGAGGAGGAGGAGGAGGAGGAGGAAAACACATTTCATTTCTCATCCAAGAAGCTTCATCAGTTGTGACTGGATGGTCCTTCAAAAACTTTAGCGTCCCTGAAAAACATTTTTTTTAACATTTTAGTTCATTCAAATCCCATCATAAAAATAGCTTTTCCTTGAGACCCAAAAATCAGCATTCCCAATCTCCAGATGTTCCCCTGGAAGTTTCAGAAACTGGTTTTGATAATTCTCGAAGTTCAATCTAAGCACAGAGAACTGAAGCAACAGCATGTTGTTTTGGGGTTTAACTCTGCCCTCATTTCTCTCTCCCTAGAGCAGGGGTGGGCAAACTACGGCCCGCGGGCCACATCCGGCCCGTTGGTCTGTCCAATCCGGCCCGCCCCTGAAAAAAAATCGCTGGCCGTGGCGTATTGCCCTGCACCATGTGGCCCCCAAAGCTGCAAAACAGTGCGGAGAGCTCTCGGGGTAGGAAAGAAAAGAAGAACTTTGCAAAGGCCTCGGCTGGGAGTTCGAAATCACCTTGAGTGCGACCTCTCCGAAGGTGAGTCCCCGCCGATCCCCTTTTTTCCGGGGCTTCCAGGCTTAAACTTTGCAAAGGCAAAGTTTGCAGGCGGAGCGTCTTCCGGCCGAGAGTGGGAAGGGTTCCGCCCGGTGGGCGGGCGGGCTGCTTGAAGCGGGCTGCTTGGAGCCACCTAAAGCTAGACCGCTGCTGGTGGAGCCTTGCCCTGCCTTGGTGCCCCGTTTCCCGGCTCGGCGGTCCTGCTCGGGTGGCACTTTAAAAGCCTGCTCCCACCACCCGAGCAACTTCCCAGCAACTTGCGGCTCCCTTTTTCCTCGCGGGCGCTCGCACCTGGCCCCGAGCCGTGCGGCGGAGGGGAAACCCAGAGCACCGCCGGGTCGCCTCCTCCAAGCAGCCTGCCCGCCCGCTGGAACCCTTCCCGCTCCTCGGCGGGAAGACGCTCCCGCCTGCAATCTTTGCCTGTGCAAAGTTTAAGCCTGGAAGCCCCGGAAACCCGAGCAACTTCCCAGAAACTTTTGGCTTCCTTTTAACTCGCGGGTGCTCGCGCCTGGCCCTGAGCCGCACAGCGGAGGGGAAGCCCGGCCGGTGGGTGGGCTGCTTGGAGGAGGCGACTCGGTGGTGCTCCGGCAGCAGCAACAGGCAGTTCCGCCCGGGCTCCGCTCAGGTGTCCGGCTGGGGCTGTCAGGAGTTGCTACCGCCGGCGCAGCTCCGCGCGGCTCCAGTCCCGCGTTGCCTTGGGAAGGAAAAGGCAAAACTAGGAGCCACTGAGCCTGAGCCTCCGGTGCCGTTGCTGCCGTTGCAAAGCACCGCCGCGGCTCTTCCTTTTTGCCTTTCCCTTCCCAAGGCAATGCGGGACTGGAGCCGTGCGGAGCCGCGCCGCGGTAGCAACTCCTGACTCAGGGGGCCTCCGAGGGGAGGGGAAGGAGGAGAAGAGGGGGAGAAAGGGTGGGGGCGATTCCAAAAATCTTGTGCTGACCCAGCCCGTCTGTCAAATTTTAAAAGTCCATGCGGCCCCCGAGCCAAAAAGTTTGCCCACCCCTGCCCTAGAGGAAACACTGTGATTGTAAACTCTTCACAGTAGGATCTTCGTATTTTTTTAAAATTCTTTACAATGCCCACTACAGAAATGGCATCATTATTAGTCATTATTCTGCAAGTCTGAATAAATTCATGTAGAAAGGAAAATGTAGCCAAGGAGGGTGTAATTGCAAAGACTTTTGATTGACACTAGAGTTGGCTCAGACACATGGTTCTGACATCACAGCTATGCATACTGAGCTGTATGAGTGACAGTTCTATAATGGGAACAAGGCAGCATCAACAGTATCTTGTTATTTTTCTGTCGAAGAGCTGACGTGCAGGGGAGAATTCATGGTAGCTCAGAGGAGTTAACCTTTCTGCTTCGGGGTTTATGGTCCCAATTATTAAAATCTCACCAAGAAATTTCAATTAGGAAGCACTATTCTTATTCCTTTTTTTTGCCTGAGCACAATGTGGATGAATAAAGGTATCCACTCCCTTAATGCTGCTGTTCAAGTAGTATAGCTACTACTCTTCTTGCAGGAAGAAGATTTAATTCTCGGCTCCTACAGGGAATATTGAGAGAGATTCTGTTGGAAACTGGACCATCATTGTCAGATAGGGTTAGTATAATAAGCTGAGCTTCTCATGTTCTCATCTTTTTTAAAGCTATCAGATCTGGGCTGCAAAAATCTAGATCACCACAGGATGGCAGCAAAGAGCCAATCATGTCTGCTTGCTGGATTTTTTTTTTGCAGCCTGGGTTTAATAGCTCTCAACTTTAATTGCCACATTTTCAGATCAAAATTATAGGTGCCATTGTTCACATCTTTAGCCTTGCATAAACTGATATTGAGAAAAGGAGAGAAAAGAAAAGAACTAAATTGGCTGGCAAAGGTAATAAGATTCTAATACTGCTGAATCCAGGTTGAAATAACTAACAGGAACATATATCCCTTTGGGAGAAGCCTTGGTTTCTTAGCAAAATATAGATGCAGGTAACATTGAAAAAGGTCCATCTGATTTGATCCTCAGTCTAAATTCAGCTTTCACTTAGCTAAGAGCTGTTCTTAATTTAAAGCTTTGCAATACAAAAATAAATTAAACTTAAAATAAACCAAAATAATGAGACAGTAAAATATTACCTCAGCAATATTCCACATGGCCGAATATTAAGGTAAACAACAAGTTTAATGGGTTAGATGTCATTAATAGATGCCTGAAGAGTTTTAGGCTAAAACTCATGACAAGATTAAAGATGAAATAAGCAAAAATCCTGAAAACCATAAGCAAAAGAATGCAAAATATTTCTGCTGATACATTGAAAATAGATAAAAGAAACAAAACAAAGAGAAAACAAAAAGCAAGACATTGAAGAAAATATGCCCAATAAAATCTGAATTCCAAAAAACATCAAGGCTCAAAAATTCACATCAAAAGTGACTGTAGCTATGAAACAACATCTGCTTCTTGGTTGGTCTAGTCTAAACCAAATTTTGAAGTGTGGAAACATCAAAATTACAATAAAGAAGTATGTTGTCAGGGACTTGGGAAAATCCTCAGTTATAACTCGAATTAAGATAAAGCTAAAATATTTTGCTTTAATAGTTAAATAATACAAAGATAACACAAAGGCAGAGGTTATTGGAAAACACTCTGATGATTGGAAAAGTGAAAAATAAAAAGTTACTAATAGGAAACAGGATGGCTAGGTACTGTCATTAACATCCTAAGGACAGCTTGTTATGGTTCGACAGCAGCTGGTGCAGATGGTAGCAGAGTCGGACAGTGAGGAAGAAAGGGGACCAGTCAGGAAATCTGGAGAGGACTTGGATGAGAGTCCTGCATCTGATGCAGGGATGGGGCCAGGACCATCTGGGAGTGGTGTGCTGCCTTTGGAGCCTTTGGAGTCTGGCAGCAGCGAAGCAGAGGACCCGGGAGAGCCTGTTCCCAGTGTGCGTGTGCGCAGAGCTGCTAGAAGGCGAGAGCAGCTGAAGCAGAAGGGGCGACTCAGGAGTAAGGCTGGGAGGTGATTGCCCCTCCCATAAAGGATAAAAGTCAGACCTCAGTGACAAAAGCTTTGTAGGAAGCAAAGTTGTTCGATAGATTCCGAGTCATTGAAGCTGTGGTTGGCTTTTTCTGGTATTTTGGTTGGTTTCTGTTATAATTGGATACTTCTGTTTCTGGCAACATTCCACCACACTGAAAGGTGTGTGCTTATCTTGGGGAACTGTTTATAATTAGTTCTGGCTGGGAATGAAAGTAATACTCAGCATTTCAATAAAATAGGTTTTGCTCTTAAAATAAGTTTGTGTTTAAGTACGTTTGAGGAAGCCTGGGTCAGAACACAGCTTACAATAATTCAGTAATTGCAGGGGTGGGATTCTACTAGTTAGCACCTATTCGCTAAGAACGGGCTGTTAACATTCTAAGCAGTTCAGAGAACCGGTTGTTAGAAGAAATTACTGGCCTAATCCTGTAAGGAAGGCAGGAAGGAAACATTCTGGTGTTGCTTATAGAAACTGCCTCTCCGTTAACCCTTATTCTTGGCAGGAATAGACTTCCTGTCTCTGGAACTTCTCTGGAGGTTTTTTTCCCTCCTTTGCTGGTACTTTGCTTGTGTCAAGTGAACATTCAAAGTTACAATGGCACTGAAAAAAGTGACTTATGACCGTTTTTCACACTTACGACTGTTGCAGCATCCCCACAGTCATGAAAGGCCAGGCAAGGAGATGCATGCCTCGATGTGAGTGATGTTGAGTTGGCCACGCCCAGCCAGTAACATGACCACCAAGCCATGTCCACCCAGTCACATGACCACCAAGCCACGCCCACCAACTAAGCCATGCCCACAGAACCGGTTGTTAAAAAATGTGAATCCCACCCCTGAGTAATTGACAAGCCAGGTAAAAATATGTCTCTGTGGTCAGATAAAATCAAAACTGACCAAAGAACAATAAACTTTCCACTGATATATGTTTAGATAAGAGTGAAAATGATATGCTGAAATATTGGAGTTGCTTTGCATTAAGAAGAGACAACTACTGGAATGAATAAGCAGTGGGTGGGGGGAGGAATTGGACAGACTCAGGATTTTAAAAAAAGTAAAACTAAGTTGTTAAGTTTAGGTCAGAATTCTCTATATGATGCTCATGAGCATCAATTGATCTAGGCCCATCTCTGATATAGCTCATCTCCAGGCAATTTAAAAAATAAAGATGGTAGATATCTTCTTTGATTGAATATATATACTACACAGAAAAACAAAGATAAAGATTAATTGAAATGATAAGAATCATTTTAACCTGGAGGAAACACTGGTAGCATCCTCACCCTGGCTATGTTTTGAAAAATGAGTGTTTTGTCAACATTCATGTTCACTATCTCAGGCATTTCATGCATATTTAAAGTTTTCAAGGCAGCCATTTTAAGAACGACTAATGGTACTTTTAGAAAGAAACAGATTCTCATTTTTATATCTGAATCTCTAACTTAAAATGTGACAGTTTGGAAATATGTATAAAGAAATATAATAAAAGATAACAATATGAAAAGGTTTGTGCTATAACTCAGGGGTATCAAACTGGTGCCCTGTAGGCTGGATGCATCACATGCAGGCCACGCCCACCTCAGTTCAGCAAAGGCAAAAAACAGTGTGATACATCATGTGATGTCACATGATGCGATCAAGTTTGATACCTGTGCTATAACTGATCTTTAAGTTTGTGTTTCATTCTTTCATGACCCAAATTTGTTTATTTGCAACTTTCCTTTCCTTTACAGTTTTCTTAAAGCTCGACCACTAATCCAAAATTAAATATTCCAGCAAGGCATAGATATGTGCATGGATTCTGATTATTTCAGGGTTTATCTTCTACTGATATACGTTAACTACTCATTCATTCAGCTGACATGTTCAAACTGATACCATTACCATCTGAAATCAATTCAAATAGATATGTGTATGATTTTAAAAGCACTGTTGAGAATAACGTACGTATATTGTTGTTATTTCCTTAAAGGTCTTTAAAAAGTTTGGCCAAATGTGATCTCTTAATTTTTGTGCAACATTTTATCTATTTATTCTTCTTTTATCCCAGCCTCATGATTTACAGCTGTGATGGATTTAGCCTGCCCCCTTTAAATCTCAGTTAGCTAGCTGCATTTGGAAGCGTAATTTCCATGACAATGATCCTGACATTTCTTGACCTACTGGCCATAAGAGGCAGACAGACTCAATAATTTATTCTTTCTCTCCTCTATCACTTTGCCTCTTCTCTGTGACATTATTTCAGGATGGGGTCCTTCTGCCTTTGCTCCCAGGCCTTCACATATAGGCTCTTGCTTTCTGACTCTCCTCCTGGCAGGATGCAATTAGCTAGGTCCCAGGCTTTCTGTATCTCTATAATGTATATCCTTAAACAAATCTTTGTGTCTAGTTATTGCTCTTCTATTGCTCAGGTTGGATTCCCTGTCTAAGAAAGACTGAGATGTACCTACAAATTCTTTCCTTCTAACTAAACCTATGAGCAGGGCATCACTTTAAGGAAGGTAGTTGCACCAATTTATTTGGGGATTAAAGGTAAAAAAATACACACAAACATCCCGAGGACTGTCCACAGTTTTCTTCCGGTATGCCCCTTTCCAGTCTAGTTTATAAATGTACCGTGCTAACCAAATACAGTTTGGTTAGGCCCAACCAGGCCTAACTCTGTTTAGATCCCAAAGGTATATATAGCATTGGAAGAGACCAAAGGATTATCTAGTCCAAGCTTCAGCCGTGGGCAGGAAAAGCAAATCATCCGTGAGAGGTGAAGGTCCAGAAATGGGGAACCTACTACAGCCTCTCTAGACAGATTGTCCCACTGCTCTATATATTCTGCCACTATGAAGTTTCTTTCTTATAGTTTTTCTTTTTAAGTCCAAGGAGGAATAACCCCCATTGCTTTTTAATTCAGGGAGCTAGGTGCCGATTAGACACGGAGGGTTTGCCCTTAAAAAGCACCCTTTTCTCCAGCCACCTGATAGTGCAGCCAAATAATCCCAAATGATGGATGGTATTTAATATTCCACTGTCGCGCTCTGGAGCCGAACTTCACGAGCCGAAAACTGGGTAGTGGACTCCGAAAGGGAGGGAGGGGGACGCTCGCGCCTTCGCTTTTCGCTTAGCAACAACCCCCGCCAACCAGTGTAGTAGCTCAGCCCCTTTTAAGACTAGCGTTTCTCTCTCCTCCTCCTCCCCCCACAGCACCTTCGTCTTTCGCCAGCCGGCTACGATTGGAGGCATTTGCCTTCCAGGAATGACTTCACGGCAGACTCCGCCCTCGACGCTGGAGTGAATGAAGGAGCGGAGCGAGAGCAGCGCCCGCCGCAAGGAGTTGCAAGGGACGTAGTTGACTGGGAACCGGGCGGCGGAGGCGGCGAGGGCGTCCGGGGAGACGGGACTGAGCAGCAGGTGGTCCTCTCCGCCTGCATCTCTGGAGCAGCGGAAGCGTCTTCGGTCTCTGGCGGCGTCGGCAACTTCAGCATCCCAAGCACTGCTGCATCAGTGGCAGTCGTAGCCTCTGTATCCCTCGGGCCGGGGCTGGCGGCTGCAGCATCAGCCTTTTCCCGACAACAGCAGCTCAGCCTCCCTCAACCCAGCCTTCTCTTTCCCTTGGGTACCACTAGCCGCGGCTTATTTTTTTCCCCTCTCTCTGTCTCTCTTTCTCTCTCTCCCGCCCCGCCGGCGTTTCTGCGGCTCTTTCCACCCTCTCCGTCGCCCCCCTGGGTCCCGGCTCCTCTTTCCTCGCCGTCTCCCCTTGACTCGCTTCACCTTTCTTCCTGCCGCCCTTTTTCTCACCTCCCCGAGGCCCCCCTCAGCAGCCAAGACGCCGCGGGCTGTACTCCGAGTGAAGAATGGGGCGTCGAAGCTGGCCAAATCGCAGGCGGCGGCCGAAGCCCCCGGCGGCGGCGCCCCCGGCGCGGGGCTCTTCATGGAGCGTTCGCAAAGTCGCCTCAGCCTGTCCGCTTCCTTCGAAGCCCTGGCCATTTACTTCCCCTGCATGAACAGCTTCGATGAGGAAGAGGCGGGTAAGGTGTTTTTTTTTTGGGGGGGGAGGGGGGCGAAGATGACCAAGGTCCGCGGTTTGGAGTGGGAGTGGGGGAGGCAGGAGACCCCCGAGCCGCTGGAGTGAAGCCAAGGAGGTGGCCTACCTTACAGGCAATAGGGTACCTACAGCCCAGACTCCCCCCTCACCAAATAAAAGGCACCAACTTTCTCCAACCAGGTACCATCCTACTAAAAGCCCCTGAGCCTCAGGCAGTTGGATGGTATCCAGGAGGGGGTTGGTTTTGTCCTCCCTCCACTCTGGGGTTTTATTTATTTATTTGGTTCTCCATTTCTGGCTGAGGGTTAGAGAAGAAAAACAGGGTGAGAAAAAGGCTCATCATCCTTTCCTTGTGGTCTACATCAGGGTGCAAAGGGAACGATTCTGTGTAGTTTTTCCTGCTGGGTGCATTTCAATCTCCCACCGTTGCAGCTTGGCAGCAGTTGAAAAACCATCGTGAATGGAGCTAAAAAAACGAAGAAGCTTATCTTTTGGAAAGGCCGCTGGCTGGGGAAGAGTTCACCCACTTTTGTGAAAGCTTTTCTGCCCTGTGATGTGTGGAAGCAGGGCATTGGTGAAATGAAATAAAGCTGGTCACAGTAGGAAATAAACAGGTTTTGTATTGAATGAGCCAAGGGCATTTTTTGGATAAACAACCAAGAAAGGGAAAAGTGGAATCCAGTCATGTCAAAGAGAGAGAGAAAGTAAGTCAGGGTGCCAGCTTTACCCAACTTCAAGCCTTCCAGAGATGTTGAGTGACAGCTTCTACCTAATGTGGCCATTAGCTGTACTGGCTGCTGCTAAGAGGAGTTGCTGTTCAATAATCAGGTTGAGGAAAGCTATAATATGCAGCGGTTGAATTCTAGAGAATGATGAATGGAAGGTGGGAGTAAATGGTGGAGGAGGCTGATACATCAATGAAAGTGTATTATGGGATAGTAGTGTTCAAATCCAGGATGTGAATAAGAAGCGGGTGTATGTGTGCAGTTTCCTTCTCTGAGTTTATAGAGCTAGAGCTGCTAGCATAGAACCAGTGACTGCTTATTAGCCTGTAAGACAACTGTCTGCAATCTGGTGGCCGCCAGATATTGAACATCAGCTCCCATCATGCTCAGCCAGCATGACTAAAGTGCAGAATACAGGATGGACTAGATTTTGAAGTTTTTCTGGCCTGTCAATAGAAATGGTATGGTCATGAATGCGCTGAGTCAATTTCTGCCTGAGTCAGTATGATGACAATTTTATTTAATCTGGCTAATTCTTTTTTTGCAAGCTGTTTGTACATGTTGTCTATGTGTCCTGTGAAGCATACTGAGCTAGATTTCAGAATTACTATGCATAGGATTAAAGGGTCATTTTTACCCATAATCAAACCTTTTGATTTTTTACTGAATTCTGTGTATTTATAAAAGCAACACACATATTTTAATCCTTTTATTTTACTCCCCAGCCTTATGAGAAAAACACTGAAATGCAAAAGTTTAAATATGATGAAAAGGCCTCATCTGACAATGAATCTTTCCAAGCATCCTAAACACCAATTGTTGTCATATACTGATCAAGAATATATTGATTTGGCTCTTTGCACAGCAAATGTTTTATACACATACATAGTTAAATCATGCTAATTGAAGAACAACATTTTAATGTTTACTTAAATTTGCAAATTAAAAGAAAACTTTATTCATCAATACAGGAATACACAGCTACAATAAAGATTTTGATTCAATTTTTGAGCAATGTGGCTAAAATTGAAGCAAATATATGCATTGTAAAAATAATATCGGATGTGAAAAATGCAATCTGGGACTTTTTTTACTTTGAAAAGCTGTAGGCTCTTTTTTATTGTTATTCCTTTGGAGGAGCAACAAGTCTCCCTGCTTCCTGAGGGAGAGATAAAAGCATTAATTAATGGATTTACTCAATTAATGGATTTACTCAAATTTAAAATGCCAGATGTTAATCTCATAGACATTCTCTTTATGAGCCAGTACTCTTCCAGTAATAGATTACATTTTGTGGTCCACTGATTTGTAGAATCTAAGAGGAAAAAAAAAACCTATATTCTAAAATTAATTAATTATATATTCTTATATTTTTGGATCTAGTATTGAAGCTATTCTCCAGATTAAAGTGTTTGAATGTGGGAGAAAAAGTAGAAGCATGTTTAGTGAAACAATCTTATCCTTAGTGTCTTTCCTTGGTATTTCATGTGTAGTAGTTCTGTGCTTTTTTAAAATGAAACTATAAAATGGAAAGCGAGTTTGTAGATTTGCTTGCTACAGCTACATGCAAAGAGTTCTGTAGAATCAGAGTTGCCAATTAATGAAGATAAATGTTCACCCATGCTATTGGGGTCAACTGTGTTGGCTGCCTCAGGCAGCAATAAATGCTTTGGGAGGGACAAATTCAAAATACAGTATTTTGGGAAGGCTATACCATCTGCCTTCCACCTCTAGATTTATCTTGCCATCTTCAAGTACTGAAAGTTATCCATCAACACCTTTTTCTTTTTTTTTGAGAAAAACTGCAATATTATTGCATTTATTGTTGCATTTAAGTTGATATTTGGACTGGATGCACCCAATTTAAATTATTTGCCTTAATAAAGTACCCTGGATTGTATCCTTGCGTGTAAACTTGTGGACCTACATTAAAAGTTTTCATTTAGTTTAACAGTAACCATCTTTTGATATTTTACTGCCATTTTCATATTTCTTTTCTAGCTATCATTTCTAATCCTGGGTCTCTCATTTAAGTGATGGTTAATGTGTAACCCCTGTAACCATTATTAATTTTATTTCTAATTACGATTTCTCTAATGTGAAATCCACTGTCAAAGAGTCATTTCCTAAGAAGCATACATTGCGTACGGAAAAGGGAAGGATGAGGCCAGAAAAAGGAAGGAAAAGGAAAAGTATCAGTTGTGGAAGAATACCGGTGTCCTAGGATAGTTACACAAATAAACACTCACAAAGGGCATCACACAGAGACTTGTATCTGTTTGAAATCTGAACATCCGATAACTGGTCAGGACAGGACATAGAAAAACATAGGCTGAACAAATACTTTCTTTTTAAAAAAAATACATTTATTCAATGTTTCAACAATTAAAAACAAATTTCCACATTTTGCAATGATATTGTAACAGTGTTTACATTGATTAATAACATCCACAAGTATTTTATCTATAAGTATATGAAAGTCTTCCTTATTCTAAACATTTTTAGATATATATACATATAAGTTACACATAAGCTATATTACTTTACAATTTCTTGTTCTTTATTATTTGGCATCTTTACATCTTTTCCTTAGCTATTTGTACAATACATCCCATATCCTGAGATATTCTTCTTCTTCCTTGTTTTTTAATAACATCGTTAATCTAACCATCTCAGTGCATTCATATATCTTGTTGATTATTGCTATTTCTGAGGGAGTTGTAGCCTGTTTCCAGTTTTGGGCGAAGGAAATTCTAGCAGCAATATTAGATATTGATATTTTTTATTTAAGCTAGGTTCTAACATGCCACAACTGGTTTAAATTTGATCTTTTGTTTTGTTAGCTCCTCTAATTAGGTTTTAATTTTGAGCCAGTATCTCTGTGCTTGAGGGCGAGTCCACCACATGTGAAAATACGTTCCCTGGCTATGATTGCATCTCCAGCATTTAGCTATCATGTTGGGAAACATTCTGGCTAATCTCACTGGGAGGAGATGCCAGCGGTAAAACATTTTATATAAATTCTCCTTTATAGGAGATCGACATTGTTAACTTGTAATTTACTTGCCAGATACGTTCCCATTGCTCCAGATCAGTACTATAGCCAAAAATTTTAGCTGAGGTTATCATATTTTCTTTAACTGTTTCCTCCTCCATTTTGTATTCCAATAGATAGTTATATAATTTACTAATCATTTTTTTCCAACCCCTTGTAATATTTTGTCTAATTCTAGTTGTGTTGTACAAAAACCAAATTGTTCCTTGTCTTTTTTATATCATGTTTGAACCTGGATATAAGGCCACCATCCTATTTCAATTCCTTGTGACTTTAATTGATTCTCTGTTTTTAATTCCCCCTTTTCATTTAGAAGTTCTTTATATTTTATCATTTTATTTAAATCTAGAGCGTTAGGATATATCAACACTTCCATCGTCGATAGCCAGAGAGGTATTTTCACATAGCGGTGTTTTTTTTAAATTTCTCCCCAGACATGTAATAAGGTGTCTCTAACCCAATGTCTTTGAAAATAAGTATGACACTTATTTTTCCCATCCCAGAGAAACGTGCCAGCCAAGCTGCAAGTCATAACCTATCGTTAGTATTCTTTTATCTGTCAAATTAATCCAATCTTTAATCCATGTGCTTACTGCCACCTGATAATATAGCTCAAAGTCAGGGAGGCCAAAACCTCCCTTACTTCTGTTATCTTGCAATAACTTATATTTTATCTGGGCTTTTTTCTTCTGCCAAATAAATTTTGCTATTTTTTTGTTTAAATCTTAAAATAATTTTCTTTTTAATTTGACTGGCACTGTTTGAAACAAATATAATAACTTTGGTAAAACATTTATTTTTATAGTCACTATTCTCCCCAGCAATGAAAATTGTATTTTAGCCCAATTGTCTAGATCTTTTTAAATTTGAAATATCAATTTATCATAATTATTTTCTTTAATCGAAGAGCATTTCGCCATAAGCCAAATCTCAAGGTATTTTACTTTTTTCACTATCTGCATTCCTAATTTGCTTGCTAATTCTTCATTCTGCCTTTTAGTACAATTTTTAGTTATTATTTTAGTCTTTTCTTTGTTAATTTTAAGCCCTGCCACCTTTTCAAATGCTTCTATTTCTCGTATTAGTATATAACGTGTCTCTTTTGGGTCTTCTATAATGAATACCATATCATCAGCAAAGGCTTGACGTTTATACTTCTTTTTCTTGATAGTCAATCCTTTAATATCTTGATTCTGCCTTATCTGGATCAGCAATACCTCTGCAGATAATATATATAGCAATGGGGTTAATGGGCATCTCTGCCTGACTCCTTTATTTTTTTTAAACTATCCTTGGTTTCTCCATTTAATATTACTTTTGCATTTTGTATTGTGTATATTGTTTTGATGAGTCCTAAATTTTTTTCACCAAATTGCATCTTAGATAGTTGTTCCATGAGGAATTACCAATTTAAATTATCGAACGCCTTCTGGGCATCCAAAAACATAAGTGCCATTGGTTTGTTAGAATAAGTCTCATAACATTCTAGAACATCCATAAACAATCTTGTGTTGTTCTTTATCTGCCTATTTGGGAGAAACCATTCTGGTCCAGATTAATGATGTCATTTAATATTTTTTTCAGTCTTTCAGACATTATTGTGGTTAAGATCTTATAGTCCACGTTTAGGAGTGAAATCGGTCTGTAATTCTTAATTTTCTGGGGATCCATTTGTTGGCTGAACAAATACTTTCATTAACATAGCTAATCACTTGAAAACAACAACTGAATAAGTCAGCACAGTAATAATTGGTAACACCAAATATGATAACATTCTACCTGGGTCAGAAAAATCCTACGTTAGGCCCTAACTTAAAATTCCCCAGATGTCCTAAGGCTGTGGCTCCAGAAGTAGAATACCAGCTTAATACATATATTTCATCTTTCAAATATGTATTCTTTGATTAACTTTATCTGCATTAACAGAGGGATAGAATCAAGATCACGTGAAGTGTTAATATTACTTCATAATGCCTTGGTAAGGTCACACTTGGAATACTGCATCCAGGTTTGGTCACCAAGATGTAAAAAAGTTGTTGAGACTCTAGCAAGAGCTCAGAGAAGAGCAACAAAGGGGGCTGGAGGCTAAAACATAAAGAACGTTTGCTGGAATTGGGCATGTCTAGTTTAATGAAAAGATGTACTGGGGTGACACATTAGCAGTGTTCCAATATCTCAGGGATTGCCACAAAGAAGAGGGAATCAAGCTACTCTGCAAAGCACCTGAAGGCAGGACAAGAAGCAATGGATGGAAACTAATCAAGGAGAAAAGCAACCTAGAACTAAGGAGACATTTCCTGACAGAACAATTAATCAGTGGAATGACTTGCCTCCAGAAGGCAGGTAAGAAGAATTTGGACAACCATTTGTGTCTGAAATGGTATAGGGTTTCCTGCCTGAACAAGGGTTGGACTAGAAGGCCTCCAAGATCTCTTCCAACTCTGTTATTCTATTTTATTCTAGTTCTAAATAATGATATTAAACAAAATAATTTGGAAGGAATGCATGCATTTGGGTAGCTAATTGATCATAGCTTGGTGTAGACAATGTGAAAAGAATAATATAATAGAGAAAACATTACATTTCTATTTTTTTCTTCCTTTTTTATTAATGGATCCAATAGTGATATTAAGTTAGTGATTCCAAAAGTTTTCTGTGTATCCTGTCTATATACATTTGTGTTGGTGCATTTGTGGGTGCATGGCTTTAACTATAGAACAGGTTGAATACCTGATAAGTTTTTTGCGTTATTACGTGATCAGATGGGAAGTGAGCAATATAGTAAGCTCTAAAAGATTGCAGTTCAATTTCCATAAATCCTAAATTGTAGAGAGTGAGTTGGTTGAAAAGACAAAAACTGATACAGCAGTAATATATTTTAAATAACTACATGTTACTGGGCAATTGTCTTGTGTCTGCCCATCCTTTTTAATTGGGGGTGGGGGGTGGGGAACAGAGTAATAAAACCAAAACAACCCTGTGTTCTGTTCTGCATGTGATCTGATGTTATTCTAGAGATGTGCTAACTTAAGCAAATAATGTAAGATAAATTCCTTTTTAAAGCAATATCTTTACCCTGTAATGCCATCCCTGTTTTCATAATTCCTTATATTTTTCCTTGACACCATTTTTAATATTATGCTACATTTTTTTGTGAATAATTATGCTTGCAAATTTATTTTTCATGCAAATATATAGGGATTATTGTTATATTGTTTTCAGAATTCTGAAAGGGAAATGGGGTATGTCTCAAGTTATGCTAGCTGATAGAATGGCTTTAAGAAAGTCAGATTTTCTGCCAAATAAAATGATTTCATAACTGATATATATCATTTATTCTAAATTGTGCTCTGTGAAACAAGAGCATCTTCCGATTCATATTTCTTCCATTGCATCTAGGAAAGATAAGATAAAATGCCTATTTTGACCAACAGTAAACCTTTAAGATTTTTCTCAAGGAATAACAGAATGAACTACTGTGGGATTAAAAATTATGTAAATCATATAAATATTTATAGACAGTTAAAGCAATCATGATAGTCCTGAAACAAATGGATAAAATAAACTATGCAGTAATTTAATAAGGGGAAATAGAGGGAAGACTAAAGAAGAACCACTCAGCTTTTTTAGACATTTCTGGAAAGACAGAAATGCAGGCATCCCCATATAAAACAATGGTTTTATAGCATTTTTAATGCATCCAAAATACTTTTGCATATGTTATTTGAGAACCCTTAAGGTAGTCATAGAAAACGCATTAGCATTATCATTCTTATATTATAGATGAGAGCTGAAGTTCATCGTTAGTATCTTATTCCAGTAGGTCAAAGCAAATGAACTTTGTCTAATGATCATGATCAGAGAAGCAGAAGACATTAATAGCAGATGGAAGACAGCAAGAACAACCAATCCCACCCTAGACTTAAAAAACATAGGCGTTACTGTTGAACTTAGAAAATAGACATAGAAAAGGTTCAGAAATCTAGGTGTGTATTATAAGTCAAAGTCCTGGCTAGACCACTTCCCCAAAGGCTGAAAATGTTATTTCCCCACATTATTTTGAGAGTTTTTTATATTGGTGTTCTCTGAGGCCTCCACTCCACTTTAGCTAATCCACATTCTTGCTCAAAATGCAGTGCTACGTAGGAGTAATAGCAGCTCTCAATTAAATTATTCCAACAGAACTCTTCCCTGCAAACTTTAAAGTGCCTCTAAATTTTATATGTATATGTATACATACATACTATATCTCCTAAAGTTGGTGTAAGATAATTCAAACTGGAGTTTCAGGAATCGGATCCTAGGATTATGAAAAATTTTGAGTTGGAGATTGGGTCTGTGAGTGTAGTAGTTTGCAGAAGATACCCTGAAGCTCAGCTTCCTCTGAGAATCAGTCATTTAAGGGATCCATGAAAGATGGAGGTTTATCAAAGACAATTTTGTGAATTATTGTTGTGATACACTAGGGAACTTCAAAGTCACATAATTGTTGCTATACTCCTAGTGACTATGATGTACTTGCTCTTCTGAAAGTTTACAGGCAGAGAACAAAAGTAAGAGTAAGCCAAAAAGCAACAAACTTGAAACTTGCTTGATCCAGTGGATTCACAAGCAAGCAAATGATTTGTAAGAGCAAGAAACCGAACAGTTGCTACTAAGAAATTATGTAAGAGCTCTAAACTTGGATCAATTATTTGTCGCATTAGAGCTGTTAATCTGTCTTCCTTTCCCCCCCCTGTAATTTGCACTGAGGATTTTTTTTAGAAAAGTATTCTATGAACTGGGCTGTGAGCCAGAGTTTCAACTGATCTGTATGGAGATTAGTGGCAGGGGGATTAAAATATTAATTCTTAAAGACCTACAAAGGCTTATATGAAGGAAGATCTTGGCTAAGATGTTTGAAAGAGATCTTCTTCCAGAGGATGCTAGTGGGTTGAGGCCAAGATCATTGCTGCATGGTAAAGTTTGGCTTGCAGAAAGTCATTGGATTTTCAGTTTGAAATGACCAGGTATCAAGTGATGAGAAACCTGAACCCCTAGATGGTTCAATGAATAATAGTTTCCTCATTGGTTAACTTTTTGTAGTTATGTATTTTATACTTTTTATTTGTATATGTACTTAATTTCTCACATAGTAGAGAAGTAATCCAAAATATACCAAATAAAATTGTAAACATGATTTAAAGGTATTTAAGAAAGCTCTCTATGTTCTTTGGTGGTTACCTGGCAGATGTTCTGAAATAAATGTTAATAGGACAAATCCATGTATGCATAATACAGAATCACTGGTGCTTGGCTTTTGTATGTATAATGAGCTTCCATGCGGGTTGCAGCCAGTCCTGTTTTCAGTGTACGGTCATTTATGCTATGGCTGCAAGGCTCTTTATTTGTTTATTTGTTTGATTGTTATGCCTTTATTATCTTTATAAATAACTCAAGGCAATGAATATACATAACACTCCTCACTCCTTCCCCACAACAACCTTGGGAGGTAGGTTGGGCTGAGAGAGTGACTGGCTCAAAGCCAATCAGTTGCCTTTCATGCCCTAAGTAGGACTAGAACTCACGGTCTTCTAGTTTCTAGCCCAGCACCTTAACCACTACACAAAACTGACTCTCAATACTGTATGTACAAACAAATGTATTTACATGATAATTAATCCTAATTTTTTTTTTGAAACAAATTTTATTAATTTTAAAGACAAACAAACCATCATTAACCATTGAATACATAAAACCTCTTTCCATTATTAATTTTACAAGTCAAGTAAAATATTATTTTATACAACATAATTCTGTTTTACACCATTTCCATATGGACATGTAAATATCTCTTAGCAAATTTCTCATTATTTCTCTTTTCGTATTCAATTTCATTATTATTATTGTTATTTTCTATATTTATCCAATTTATAATCATCGTCTACATTTCTCTCTGACTTGATTACCATTATTCTCATCGAACATTCCTCCGAGGTTTTATTAATTCTCAAACAAACATGAACACACAAAACACAAAAATATAAAACTTCTTTTAAGAAAGTAGTTTGGCCCCAGATTACCTCTCTTTGTATGGACTCAATTAAATTCGTGCTCATCTTATATACCATTACCTATCTTATTTACCATTCTATATCTTCTATATAACTTCTCCCCGCTTTTCATTCTTCTTAATTCTATTTTATTTAATTCATTTTAATTTAAATCATTATATTTGTATTTTTTGTCCATTCTTTCCAAATTATCCATTTATCTCATTCCCTACAATAACAAAAAAAAAAAAAAGGATTTCTCCTGAAATCACTGATCAGAGTATGATGCCTTTCTATCCTCCCCCTAAATTAATATTTAAAATAACGCCTAGTACCCAATCTGATTCTGCTTAGTACATTCTACCTGCTAACTTTTAAAAAGAGAAAAAAAAAAATAAGTCCAAAATAATTAATATAATTAGATAATAAATCTAAACATTCCAATTATCAATTTCAAAAAACAAATGCTAAAATAATAAGTTTATAGTAAAATCAACACAATAGTCAATTAAACTCTTTAATTAAACTTAATATTTTAAACATTCCTTTTAATATTTTGTTAAATTTTAAAGCCTATCATTACTAAACATTTCAATATTTTAATCTTTTATTAATTCTTATAACATTATAATTTTCTATTTCTAATACAAATACTACAATACCATCTTATGTATGTACCTTGCAGAATCTTCTTTTTTAAAGAAATTATACATCACCCTTTATCCCTGAAACAAATTCCTTTTTTCCCATCTAGTTTCATACCTTTGTGGCTTTTTCCCCCCTTTTCCCTTCCTTTCTTCTCCCACCTGGCCTTTTTACCTCCCCCTCTAATAATCTCCGCCTTTTTAGCTTCCCCTTTCTGTTGTATTCCTTTTTTCTTTTGCTTAGTAACATTGTGTTGATTTTGCATCTTATTTTTCTCTTTCTTGAGTGTTTTTTTAAGTCTTAAGTCCTTCATTTTCCTTCCTCTCTTTCTCCTTTCTCTCTTAATTAAATTTTTAGATTCATTGAAGATGGCGTCTTCTTCTTCTTGTTCTTCTTGTTCTTCTTCTTCTATTTCCTCTATCTGTTGTTGTTTTTGCTGATAAATAGCAAGCGCCATTTCTAAAAAAAGGAAGGCTTCCTTCACAGTGTCCTTACGTTCTTTCTTTATTTTTTCATATTCCTTAAGTTCATCAACAGATAAAGCCATTGTAAATCTTTTCTTTGTTCTTCTTCTTAAAGCAACCAAAATGTTTCAAAAGTTAGAACAATTCCCCAAAGTCCCAGAGACATCAGTCCAAACAAAGCACAAAGTTCTCACTTTCTCTTCCTGGGGTGGTATCAATAAAAAGGAAAAGAAAAAAAGCCCAATCTGTATTTTAGAGCCTTGTTGCAATTAATTTCCAGTCTCAAAATCTTCCAGGCATCTCCTCCAGCAAGATCTTAATATTTTTTTGTCCTCTCCCTTCCCACTTATAACAAGAAGCCAAGTTTTTACCTTTTATAAACAAAAGACAGGTTTCTCAATGGCCATTTGTTGATTCCATAGGGAAGGAGAGTAAACTTTCCCTTTCAGCACCTCAGTTTTGCCACTTGAAATTCTCCTCTGGAAACAAAGTATCGTTCAAGAAGTCATAGTTTTCAGGATTAGGCGTCTCTTAAAGTCCTGGGTCAGCCCAAAAACTTTCTCTTAGAAACTTTCTCCCCTCTTCCTCCTGCTCAGTCTTACCCAGCTGCCGGCTTCTTTGTGGCGGCCATTGCGACCGCCGCTCGACCGCCTTGAGAAAAGGGGGTTTAGCCGGCTGGGGAGGGGGTCTGCAACACCCCCAAACCCCTCTCCGGATCCCCCCTATCTTCGGCTGCCTCTGCGGGGCAGCCTTAGCCTCCAGATCCGTCAGGGTCAGAGGCACCAAGACGGCTAGCGCCGCAGGGATCGCGCAGGATCGCGAATCCCTGCCGCTGGCGAAGCCGACAAACCGGAAGTTCCAATTAATCCTAATTTTTTTAGGCTTCTGAATTGTTTCTACATATTTCAGCATGTTGCAGATATAGTTATAAGCATTTGCTGCCTCCCTCAGAAAGTGCATTTATTGCATGGGAGATCAAATTATTTATGGGAATAGAACTATAGATATTGAAAGTATATTTTATACACACATAGGTTACCTTTGCAAAGGACTGTTTAGGTTGCACAAAAACCTAAATATTGAGTAATATCACCGTTCTCCAATTTCATTGTTATTTATTTAAATATTTTTTTTCCAAGAGCTTAAGGCAGTGTGCATATTCTCCCTCTTCCAATTGTATCTCCATAGCACAATTTTGTGAGGTAAATTCAGCTGAGAAACAGTGGCTGGCATAAATACATCTTCTATGGCAAGGATGGACTAGTCCATTTTCCACCATTTAAATATTACATCAGACCGACCACACTTTGCTTCAATCATTTTTGTTCAACCTGGTATTCCCATGATACCTTGGATGGTAACATTATTTTGAATATATTGCTGTCTCTAAATAAATTATAGCTTCAGTGGAACTGGAGAAGAGAAGCAGTCTTAAGATCTGTTTTGGTAGCTACTTGAGGATTATAGAACAATAACGGGGCAAAGATACTTTGGTATCTCTGTGCAAAGAGCATGTTCAACACTATTTTTTTAAAGATCAAAAGATCCATAATAATATTAACAGTTTATAATTTCAAGAATTTTCTAAGGGAATCAGGGACAAATTATAGTAAATTTTTAATTGTACAGTATGCAATATATCTGGGGTTTTTTAAAGCATTATTTAGAACTACAGAGTTCACTAATACTTTCAGATCTTCAGACCTTTATGATAAATAAATAGCAATAGCACTTAAACTTATATACCGCTTTACAGTGCTTTACAACCCTCTCTAAGCAGTTTACAGAGTCAGCATATTGCCCCCAACAGTTTGGGTCCTCATTTTAACCACCTTGGAAAGATGGAAGGCTGAGTCAATCTTGAGCCTGGTGAGATTTGAACTGCCAAATTGCAGGCAGCCAGCAGAAGTATCCTGCAGTACTGCACTCTAACCACTGCGCCACTGTTGCTCAAATCATACTTGATTGGAATTATTAAGTATGTCACATTTTCTAGTCAGTTAGGAAGAATGCCAGATTGTATATTAACATCTATGTTTGTTAGTGGAATATATAAGTCTGTATGTGCTATGATTTAATCAAGGAGTAATAGAAGTTGATCAAATAACACATGCAGGCATAATGTGATAAAGATATAAAAGTTTTAAAATGTAGATATCTGTATAGGCTTCATTCTGTTCTATAGGAAAACCATCCCACCTCTGCACTTTAGTGTTCCTTATATAATCAGTCATCTTCCGTCTGAATAGCTTCACCAAGTTACGCATTTTGTTGATATAAAATATTCCACTGAGGGAAGAAAAGGCCTATATTTTTTGTAAGAATTTGACTAAAACTTGTAAAAATTGCAGTTTATCTCTTCAGGAATTGTATGTATGATGAGTGCCTCAAATCATTTGAATAAAATTCAGGGCTTGCTGCTGTTTAATCATTATGTCAAAGTGTCCCATTTCTTTTTCCAAAATAATTACACCTTCGATATGTTAATGCATAATTTATTCTAGTAGAAATCAGTTTATTCAATTTTTTACTTAGGACTTTGCAGTTCCTTGAAAACTTTAAGAGAGGACTGAGTAGAACATTCAGTTAATTTTTCTCCTGGGAAGTGCTGTTTCCTTTCTGTTATGTGCAGCATATAAAATGATTTGTGTAATCTGGGTGTTACATATTTCCCATCAGTAACACAAGAAAATGTTGCATCCCCATTCATATTACCTATTTGTGAAGCTCCCTTGTGTTTTGTTTTGTTTTTAATTATTTCTTAACCAGGAAATATCCAAACACCAAGTGTTTAGGAATTCCCCCATTGGAAAGATGATCAGATATTGCAATTGTATTTTATATACTAAATCTATACATTGTAAACAAAGATGAAGAAATATTTTAAAAATCCAGTGAGAATCATTTTATATAAAGGTATAATTTATTTCAGTTAAGGTAATTTGATGCATCTACAAAACCATCCTTGCCTTATAATTAGCTTTTAGTGCTAACTAAATTAAAGTCTGTAGTTTCTTAGATTAGCACCTTTAAAAATGTCCTGGTTATTGAAAAATGTGAATAATAAGAGAACAATTGTTTAGAAAGACATAAAATATCGTAGTGGCATCAGACTTAAGAAAAATATAAACCAAAACATAATTTTTCTACAACCAGCAAAAATAAAATGAAGATCTTTGTCATTCTTTCCATTTCAGTATGGAAAGAAAAGTGTTTTTATTAATATTGCCACTTCCATTTTTTTTTGTAAATTCACTAATTAATCCCATTCTTTCTGCAGCTAATCCTTATCTTCATCCATTGGGCATACTTCTTGTAAAAAAAAATCTGCTTGGAGTTCTTTTAAGTGCAGTAAAAGTTTGCTTCCTTTTATTACGGTTGTATATGTATTACATATGACAAGAACTCAAGGAAGTATACATCTGCATGCAAAATGTTAAAAGGCCAATATTAAAAATATACATTTATCTTTAATTTAAGCATCAGACGAATCTGTATTTTCATTTGTGTTGTCTGACATAATTTCTATGCTTTTTAAAAAAAATGAGAATCAGGAGGGAAATAATCATGCTCAAAACCAAAACATTTTTTTTAAATATCAGAGAAAGTTAAAAAAAAAAAAACCTACCACCAAACATTACCTTTTTTCCCTTCAAAATTATGTGAGAAATTGTTTTTCAGTTTCAAATATCAGTGTTTTAATAGCACTGGATATTAAGTATAATACTGAGGATCTCTTTTCTAGGCATCTTTTACATTATTCCTTTTGTAGTCAGAAAAGCTCTTTAATTGATTTTAACCAACAATCCATGTAATCTCCTCTTGTTCATGAGCACAATAAAATACATCTTCCTGGGTTGATAATTAAATGGCCAGGAATGTGTGTTCCTGTTCCATCAAGGATGATGGAAGTGGAGGTGGAATTTAATGAGTCCTCTCGAATTGAAAAATCTATTGGTAAATCAGATATTTCATACCAGAAGGTCTCAATTAAACAACAGGATTTCTCTATTTTTACGAGCGCCAACAATTACGCTACGGGTTTGTGTTTTGAACTTCCAGGTACATAAGCTTTGTTTGTAACATTTGCATGTTTTTTTTGTAAAGTTGTTATAGTGGTTTCAGAAGTAGTTGAACTGTTACCCAGTTGGGAGAAAGAGGTTTCTATTTTATCAGTTCTGGTTCTGAAGCTAGAAATACCACCAGTTGTCTCTTTCCTTTAAAATTATGTTTATTTAACATCAACTGTTTTGTATTTTTTATCTTTACTGATGAATGAAGGAGGCTACTGTTACATGATTTGGAGGCTCCCCTTATTATCTCCCTTTTAAAGGCTTATAAACAATGATAGGTTATGAACAATTTCATTACTGGATTCACAAAGGAAAAGTTTAATCATTAATTTTAATGAAAGAGCATAACTGTTCTTTAGAAGGCAACAGATGCAGCAGGGTGATACCAGAGATATTTTAATTAGAAGTCCTGGTATGTCATTTCTAAACACACAATTTGGGATTAGCTGTATTCAGGGTGACTCTTAGTACTGTTAATTAAAAGAAATTCACCAATGTTTCTATGTTTGTCTTTTTAGTGGATTGTTTTAATGATAGGCAACAAACTTAATAGAAGGAATAGGAAAAGGGATTAATAAAATGATGTTAGTTACTATTTATTTATTACACCTGTTTATTATATCTTTTTAATACTTCTCTGTGACCAGATTGGTCTATTAAACTAAAATGTGGAAGGTGTACCTTTAGATTAATCAATAAAGAGTATTACAAATAAATAATCACTCAAATTACAAATAATTTTGTTTATCTTATTTTGAACACATCGTGAAAAAACTCAGCTCTTCTGAAAAGTCCATAATGATGGAAGAAAAGAGAAAAAGTTGTCAATCAGACATAAAAGTGATGGACATGATTTAAGCATTTGGGAAGAGATAATCTTACAGAAAGTCCAAATCTGGTCACTAAGACTCAATACTCCTTTGGTTGCAGTAAAGTTCAAATTTTCATGAAAATAAACCTCTTGCAGTCTTGAAATCTAACATAAAAGCCTTTATATTCTAATAGTTAAATCATAACACAGATGTTCAGTTTAATCACTTTGGTTTAAAACCTTGCATTTCTGAGACTGGACAAGAAATCATTATCTAAACATATTTGTAATATAACAGTATGGTAAAAAAAATAAGATGGTTTAAATCTTATCAAATAATTTCAACTGTTTTCTCATAACTCATATTGTATTTATTCAAAAGGAATGTACCTTTGACAGTCCCATCCAAAAAGTAATTTAATAACTTTTTAAAGATTAACTTTAGATAGCTAGAAGTTACAATATAAATATGTACAAAAGTCCCATATAATGCCCAGTGTTTTTATCCTGTGTTTTGATCCTGCCTGCTAGGGTTTCCAACTCCCAGTAAAGTCAATGCTCAGCATTTTTTTCTTACAACAAATTTGCACATAATACAACACCTGCATGTGCCAATAAATGCCTGCATGTAGTATATGCAATGATGAGAGTCTGTAACTAAAGTAGGACGGGCTAAAGAAAGGGAAATTCACTTAATATTAATTGAATTAATGACTATAGAATAAAATTAATTGCCTATAAAATACTGCACACGCACACACAGAATGGGACAGAATGAGCTCTATCTTCAATGCTGTAGACAATGTTTACGTTCATATTTTCAAATAAAAATTAGTTATACATCAAAAGTGAATGTGTGATCTGACTGTTTTAATTGTCAAACTTTTAGGTCTGATCACTTTAATCTTGATGCAACATTTCTGTTTTTAAAGGTTTACCTGGGGCAAGTGAACCAATTTGAATGGAAACATAATTCTCTCTGAACAGCTGTTGAGCACAGGAGATGCTGTCTATCTCTGTTGGAATTTATTTTCAGAGAATATGATTCCTCTGGAGTCTCTCACTGTATCTGATCATGTATTTAATGGAACTTCAAACCCAGCCATCTTGTTTCATCTATCCTCCTTGCCTATGCAGAAATGGAAGAGTATTTAGTTGCAACATTTACAATACCACATGTTTGAAGGGGTTTGGAGGAAATTGCATGAGGTAAGATTACTTAAATCTAGAAATCATAAGAGTAAAGGCTTCTCAAAGACAAATACAGGGTTAGTCTCTCTTTTGGATTGTGTTTCCTTCTTACAAATTAGTTCTGTATACATATATTCTAACAGCTTCAGATCAACAGTGCAGGCTTTTGTTCCATTTTAAATGAGAAAACATTGGCAGGATACAGATTTTAATGCTAATTACCTATTTATAAACTGAACATGAGTGAGAAGGAATGCATTTGATCCCCTGAAAAACAACGTTGGTCTAGTCTGCCTAAAGCAGGCAATATCCCTTGAAGCCGGAGGTGGTATACAGCAGGTTCTGACCAATTCTGGAGAATGGTAGCGGAAATTTTGAGTAGTTTGGAGAACCAACAAATACCACCTCTGACTGGCCCCGCCCCCATCTATTCTGTGCCTCCCGAATCCCAGCTGACCAGCTGGGTCTTCTTTTGTTGCCCTGCACAGGAGAACGGAGCTGGAAAGCAGGTTAGTGGGGTAAGGAGGGAATGGAGATTTTGCAGTAACCTTCCCATACCACGCCCACCAAGCCATGGCCACCAAGTGATGCCCACATAACCCGTAGTAAAAATAATAATAATGAATCCCACTACTGCAGCTATAACCTTACCAGCATTCAGGTGTCCCATGGGTAAAGATAACACTGCACTTTCACAGAGGCAGCCAGCCACCTTGGTGATCCCTGGCTAAACATGTGCCATATGCTATATAAATAAACAAACCCCTTGAAGCTCACTATGGCATACCTTACAGAGGGAACCAAAACTTAGATCTATGTTTCACTGAGCTTGTTGTATTGCATTTTTCCACATTGTGTTGTCTCAGTTGCTCTCTGCTTCTCTGTTTTATGTTGCGTGTATCCCGAAATGGTCACAAAACATCTTTGAATCATTGAATAAGTACAACAGATTTCAAAAATATTGAATTTTTCTCAGCTACTTAAGAGTTATAATGGCTGTTAAGCCAATTCAATTTGAATGGTAAGAGAACACTTTTCAAATAATTATGGTCAACTAGGATGTTTTATTTATTTGTTTGTTTGCTTGTTTGTGTATTTATATTGCCTATTCGCCCATGGTGACTCAAGGCAGCTTACAGAATATAAAACCACATTTAAAACAGTAAAATTAGAAGAATAAAACAAATTAATATAATAAAATCACCCCCCACCTCCCACCCAGCGACAGCAGATCACACGAGCCATTTCATGGGCTCCATCCTGCTCTGAGTTCCCCAGGCCCACTGGCAGAACCAGGTCTTCAGCTGTTTTATGACCAGGTTTTATTACAATCTATCTATGTGTTCACTAGGAATTGAAAATGATTTGATGACATAAAATCAGTCAGGATATTTTAACCAGCAAAACCTAGCATTCAAAATGTAGAAAGCACAAGTCCTCTATTTTGCTTTGGCTCATTGAACTATATTAAAACTAATCCAGGCAGCCGTACTCTCTCAAATTGCTTCTGGAATCAGGATCAATTAATGTATTTGAAAGAGACTTCTGCAGAAGACTCTTGTGATACACAGAAATGAGCTGACTATAGGTAGTTCTCAACTTCCGACCACGATTGAACCCAAAATTTACATTGCTAGGTGACAAATTTGTTAAGTGAGTTTTTCCTCTCTTTTATGATTTTTCTTGCTCATTTGTTAAATGAATCACTGCAGTTGTTAAATGAGTAACCTGGTTGTTAAATGAATCTGGTTTTCCTCCTTGACTTTGCTTGTCAGAAAGTTGCAAAAAGTGATCACATGACCCACATTGCAACCCTCATAAATGTGAGTCAGTTGTCAAGCATCCAAATGTAAATTACATGACTGTGGGAATGCTGCAATGGTCATAAGTCATTTTTTTCAGTGCCATTTTAACTTTGAACAGTCACTAAGCAAACTGTTGTAAGCTGAGGACTACCAGTATTCTGAAGATTTCTCTGTTATTTCTTTCTTTTTGGAGTTGTATCTTTGATTTATATCCTTATGGTTCCTCTGGGAAGTCAAAATGGTATATGTATCATTCCTGCTTTCTCTTTTCTCTTACTTGTGAGGTAGGTTGAACTGAGAGGGAATGACTGGCCCCAAATCACCCACTGAGCTTCCATGGCTAATGGTGAACTTGTCTAACTCCTCAGTCACCAAACTACACTGGTTCTTCTGGATTTTTATAGACAATTCTTCTTTTTTTATGGAGAATTCAAATACCCTTTTTTTGCCAGCTCGGTGTATTTCATTGTTGGGCTATATTGTCCATTCTCTTTTCATTTGCAAAAACTAAATTTGCAAATGCTTTGGTCATGTAAAATTCAGTTATAGTGTCATTTTTGGAGATTTCAAAGCACTAAGGAAGCTTTTGAGAACCAATGCATAATGATCTCTCTGCAATTTCTGGTAACCTTACCTTTTATTCAGCAAATTATTGCAAAAGAGTCTTAAGTTTACAGTGTACCTCTATATCTACCTTTCTACATCTATACCTACCTACATACAAACCACATTTAGGTCTGTAGGAAAAATGACTCTACCACTGTTGTTACAGCTTTCTATATTAAAAGGAATATGACAAATGACATGAAAATGACAAAATTTCACTGCCACTTCAAAGATATCTAATTAGATAAGAACAGCGTTGGATTTTGTCATTTTGCAAGCAGAAAACTGAATGGGAAATCTAACATTTTCAATTTTAAAAGTTCCATTTGAATACAGGTAATAATGTCACTGTTTTGTAGGCTTGTGATGTTTGTGATTCCTCTCATGGGAGAGAAAAGCGTGTTTACACTGAAGACTCCTACTATATATTTATTAATCAAGCTTGTATGTTACCCAACTTTTAACAACTTTGGGTGGTTTAAAATTAGTAAAAATAAGGAGAATATGGTAATAACCAGTTTAAAATAATAGCAGCAATAATCCCCCAGTAAGGCACTACCTTGAAGTATAAAAACAAAACAATAAGGTTGCCTGCACTGAAGTTCACACAAGTATTAAAAGATGCCAATACTATCAAAGATAAGTACCAGCTCACTGTAAGAAACAAACCAACTGATGTATGGCACAGCTGCAGTTATAATTGAAGATTATGCATGCAAAATCAACAAACAAGGAGGGAAAAGCCAAACAGTACCCTGCCAAAATGGAAATCGGATTGGAAAATATGATCAGCATGCTAAGATCAAATGCAAGTAGGCTAGAACAAATGAAAGAAAAGAAGCTGAAGAACAAGAAGACCCAAAACGATCTGATCAAGAAATAGAGATAAGGAAGATCAAGGAAGCCCTGGAAATAATAAAGCAACCAATAATAGACATAGCAAAGAAAATCAGCAATTATGAGGCTCCAATGGCACACTACAGGCAAAATCTCCAACTTCAGTCAAATCAGAAAGATTTCTACCCTTCTATCAGCCAACACCTGGCAAAGAACAAATAGTGCAGTTCGGGACACAGCTATGGGTCAACCCAAAGAAATGCAATCAGAATGCAGCTTGGATAAAGGAATTAGAGAATGGAAAAAGAAACTAAAATGAAACAACTTGTAATTACAGCAGAAATGGTGAAACAAAGGACAAGGAAGATCAAGAATTGGTTGGGACCAGCTAAAAATAAACTATATGGGTTATGGCTGAAATTCCTGAATGGTATGCACTGATGCATTGCCAAGCACTTTAACAAGATACTGCAAGGAGTTAAAATGGAAGATTGGTTAATATCTGGCAAAAGTCTGATAATGAGAAATCCAACAAAAGGGGCAGCACCAGCCAATTATACGCTAATTGCCTGCTTAACAACTTTCAACTTGCTTACCAGTATGGTAGTTGATGCAGTCTAACAACATCTAGTTGAAAACAAGCTCTTTCCATCTGAGCAGAAAGGAAAATGCTTAAACATCAGAGGGAGAAAAGATCAGCTCCTAATTGATCTAAAGCAGGGCTGTCAAACTCGCAGCCCGCAGGCTGGATGCATCATGCGCTAGTCACACCCATGGCCAGTTTGGCAAAGGGGGAAAAAGTCTTGATACATCACATGACGACACCGTGACAAATGCAAGTTTGACACCTCTGACCTAAAAAAACAATAGCCCGCCCACCTAGTTAGCTGCTGCAAGAAGATCGCACAGACTGATTACAAACAATGGTATGACAAAGTAGCAAGAATGGTACATTGGAATATCTGCAAGCAATTTGCCTGCAAGCAAGAATTGGCGTGACCACAAAATAGATAAAGTAATAGAAAACGAAAGAGCTAAAAAAACAGTCTTCAGAAGTCAGAAAAGCATCTGTCACAAAACACCCCAAATCTAACCATTGTTGATAAAAAGACAAATAATTTTGTAGAGTGGGCATTGGAATCCCATAGACAGTAAAACAGGAGAGAAAGAACTGGAGAAACTGTCAAAGGGAAGCAAGCATTGTATCAATAATGTTAGGCTTCTTGGATGCAATCCCAAAATATCTGGAGCACCACTTGAATACCAATGGCATTGACAAAATCACCATCAGTCAACTGCAAAAGGCAGTTTTACTTGGAGCAACTTACATCCTACGATGTAAACAAGAATGTCTGCCTATATCAGGTCTTTGGGAAGGATTCAATAGGAGAATAAAAATGCCAAATCCAGTCTAAACATCTGGCTGACTGTGGGATGAACCATAATAATAATAGTAGGGCTCACTTTAAAAGAGATAAGAAAATGAACATGAGAAATGAAATGCTGTCCTGTGTGGACACACTAGCACTGTTCATACAACACGTTCAACCCAGTTATAGATTTAATCTGTATTGCACTTGCACAATATATAGAAGTATAAACTAGCCAAATAACTTGAGTTTGCACTTCAGGGTAAATCACAAATCATTAGATTAAACCAGTCCAACTTCTCATGCTGCAGATTTGCAATTAGATTTACGAGTGACCTGGTTAAGCATGATGCGTGAACACAGCTATTCACTAGCATCAGACTTACCTAAACATATCTGAAAGATAAAACCTTTTGGAACATGCTACACACTAGGCAGACAAATCAGTAGTGCCCCTAATAGATATTGGGTCTTGTGATCCTTCATTTAAAAAGGATTTCTTAGGGGGTTTTTGAGCTGAAAGCTTTCAAAATGGTGGGATCCAGTGGCCACACAGCTTGAATGGTCTGTCCGTTGCTGCGGCAATTGTGGCGAACTACTGAGACGTTTTGATCGGAGTGGTATTCAAGCTGCTTGCAATAAAACTGCCTGTGTCAAAATGCTGCACTGTATGAGGACATTTCCATGGCAACGTGCAGATCCCAAGGTACATCGCCTTGAACTTCAGAATCAGCACAGGCTTCTGTAGCCACCTATACAGTCTTCTCCCAGAAGATTGCTTGCAAAGAGCATAAAAATCCTAAACTAGGTTCTAGAGAGAATATACCGGGGGGGATTATGAAACTTTGCCTGAGCAGGTGTAAATAAGGTCGGGCAGACTGTATTCAGGCAATCATATGTCATCCTGTGGTGGTAGGTATGGTGGCAGAGTTACAGGAAGCCTGACACTGTTTACATCTGATCATACATGATACGCTTTGCCTACTTACCAGCCAACACATTGCACACAATTTTTGTCTGAATATTCTGCTGCCTCTTGTATTGCCAGAATTCGTACTGGGATGATTATAGTAATTTATTTATGTTGTAAAAGATTTGTAGACTAGCCTTTTAATGCTTTATAACACAAACATGATAATGCCAAGCAGTCACATTCAAGTGTAATTGTAATTTTTAAAATGAGGCAACAAATAACAAAACTGGGAGGAATATAAATAATGCAAACAGAGATGTATGTGGAGATAGAGTTTCAGCTCCCTCCAGGACGAAAGCTTCAGTTAAGATAGTCACTGCTAGAATGGATGAATTGCCTAATGGAGATTCTCAGTCATCCAGTCATGGTTGTCCCAAAGGTGCTTTTTCAAAAGGCAACCGGACTCCATTTTTCCTTGAAGACATTTCATGTCTTATCCAAGAAGCTTCTTCAGCTACAAATACTCTCTTTTGTTGACTTCAGTTAACTTTCATGCATTGCTAGGCATCTCTCAAATGGCAATTAGCAGATTCAGAAATTAGCTTGTTTTTGTGGTAAGTTATTGGTAGAACGTTTTTCAACATATGTGTGATATCAATCAATAGTGATGGGGAATATAGGAGCAATTTCTTAAAATGAAGTTGAAAATAAGAACAAAAGCTGAAAAACCATATTCAGAGTGCTTAGGAACAGTTCTTTGAACTAGAGTTAAATTTACCATGGGAGCCACAAGCATCTCAGAACTACTAAAAATTTCCACTACCAGTTCTCCAGTACTGGTCAGAACCTGCTAAATACCACTTCTGTTGGTAATGTAACCAACCTACCTCAAACTTCAGGATCTGTTCTGAGTTGATATTTTTATAGCAAAAAAAAAAAAAAAAAATCCCCCTTGGTACTTCCATATCTTCTTTGAGTTGAAATGAAGTTCTTACTAGAAAGAATAGGCAAAATATAAATCTTTGATAAAGATGCTTACGACAGTCCTCTTCATTTATTCAAATGTAGTGAAAGGAAATGACACGAAATGCAAAAGTATGTTATAATTTCATGGCAAACTCAGTAAAGGCAGGCAACAGATGGAGAAACCAAGGGGTTTTTGTCACCTTCTTCCCCTTTTAATTCTTTATTAAAAATCTAAAATGGAGAAGTAAAACATGGCTTTCCCACATTTCAATGGGCTGCTTGGGTTTTGAAGCCAGTCATCTGTAGCTCAACGGAGACTTGATAATTTTTCTTTCTATATATGTGATCAGCCAAAGTAGAAAAATTGTGAAGACCCTAATAAGCCAAAATGTGTGATTGGTGAGTATTGCTAAATTTGGTAGTTAGAAGTTGAATTAGGCCTATTATTGAATTAGACCTATTATTGTTAATGGATGCTTAAATAGTAAATGTTTCCAGCTTTTTGAATTTTTTAACTTTGATTTTCGCTTTAACTTGTAAATTTTAACCCCATTTTCCATTTTGCTTTTAATTGTGCTTTTAGTTTTATATTGTTTTATTATGTTATTGTAATAATAAGTCATTAAGGTAAAATGGGTGGCACAGAAATTTGATAACTAAATAAAGTGTGAAAGAACAGGATGCTTTTTAAAATTCAAACATCTGATCTTTTATGTAGTTAAAATCACATGAAGGCAAGAGTAGATGTAAACTCTCTGGCCCAGATTCTTCCTTTTGTATCTTGTAATTTCCTTTTTTTATTATCGTTGCTTTTATGTTTTCTTCCTCCCTTCCTTTTTTCTTTTTTGGTCCTTCGTAGATATAGAAAGTTTGAAAGGATCACCATGCTGCATTAGGGATATAATGATATTCTCCATCATTTTGGCTGGGAAACTCTTTGGGAGTCCGGCTCCTATGATAGCACAGATTAACTGAAGTCCAGTTAAAATTTGACTTGTTCTTGAAAACCTCCTCAAAGTTGTTCATAGATCTTGGAAATCCCACTAATTCTTATCATTGTCTGATTATACTGAATGGTGCTCTCTTGCATTTGCCTTTTCTTTAATATTTAAAGCATCACTCCAATTTAACTGGAATGCCCAAGTGATGATGTATTGTCATCCAATATAGGAATTCTATGAAATGCTCAAAAAGGTAGAATCTTTGAGCAAAAGATCTATTTTTCCCCCGAGTACTACACATTGATTGTTTTAAGGGGTACAGCAAGGAAAACAGATTTCCTACTTGAGCCAGGTATGACTATAAAGGAGGAAAAAAAACCAGACCAGCAAAATTAGATAGTGAAATAGAACAGATTGGATCAGATTTTCCATGTAGACTCTTTGTATAACCTTCAGACTCAGATTATTCTGGGTATTAAATTGTATGCAGTGTATGCATGTAACTCATGTTATATATTTCCTTTTTTTAGACATGGTCCCTATATCAGCTCTGGATAAGGGTAAGGGTCTGTGGGTGTGGGTTTCTCTTTTTTCATATAATGGCTAACCACAGGAGTGGGAAGCCTAAACAGAGCTTCAGTCTTGTGATTGTTGTATTTTAATCTTTGTTGTAAAACACAGATTCTTGTCTTTTTTCCCCTACTTTAAGAACATTTTTGTTTTTAGTTGGCCACCTGCTCTGAAATATCCTGCTTCTCTCTCTTTTCTTTCTACATTTCTTAAAAGTGTCAAGTTTACCATTGCTTAGATCTGCTGTTCTGCAGCCCATGTTGTTTTGCAAAAATTAGTGTCAATTTAGTATGCAAGCTGACAGGGCACTGACTTTGCAGCTGAATATCAGGTATTCCTTGACGCCGCTGACATTTTTCCTTTTACAAGGGATTTCAGCCTTTTTATAGTGTCTGCTTTCTTCCATCTTTTATCTACAATTCTCCCTTGGTTTTGTTATATCTTAATGTTTCTGGCCTTGCTACAAATATGTGAAAGAATCCTGCCATTTTGGCATACGGCCTGATTCCTCCAGGAGTTTTCAGTTCCCATCCGTGCTACATCAATATTTTATGGTATTTGGTTTTTTTTAATATTACAGTACTGTAATGCATTTTCCCCATGGATACAGTTATTAAACTGTCTATTATGAAGGACCTTTGCCTGTTTTGGCAATTGTTTATCCTATTTATATAAAAAAGAATATGTTCTTTACATCTGTTATGTTCGTTAACAGTTCGTCAGTATATAATTACTATTTCATGTGCATAAGTTATTTATTTTTAATTTGATCTTTTTTTTTTCTTTCCCCCCAAAACATAAGGCTGCAGTACTCTGCACAATTAGTTGGAAGAACACCCTATTTAACTCATATTTTACTTCTACCAAAAATACTGAAATGCCTCCGCATCAGTTTCATCAGAAACAAAATAGTCTCTAACATTTCTGTATACATCTACTTAGAAATAAATCACAGAGTGGTATTTTAGGCTTAATCTTTTCAGTCTTGTACAGTATCCTGTTACATGGGCTTATATTATTTTAATTCAATGGCTCCTCTTCTAAGTAGAGTATTCTAGGATAGCTTTTGATTAAAGTATTGTTGAGACTAAGCAAATCTAGAATTTCCTTTTAAAAAATAATGGTTAAATATTTCTGTGCCATCAGACAATGTAAGAGTACTAATATGTGAAGCAGAAAGTGTTCATTGAAATGTTGTGCATCAGAGAAGAGAGCCAGTCCAGTCCAGTAGTTAAGGCAAAAGGATAGTCCTGCCTTAGGCATGAAAGCTGGCTGGGTAACTGTGGGTCAGTCACTCTCAGCCCATGACATCAGGATCATACAATAAGCCTGTAGGTCAATTTCTGTCACAACTGATGGAACAAACACTCACTTCATTTGGGGTGAAGTGGGGGAAAGGGAGATGCTGCACTTGCAGGAAAATGCTAGGAAGAAACAAAAATATGCACTAGAAAAGCTACAGGGTTAAGTTAAACGTGTAACTTAACTGGATGAGCATGCTGCTGTATAGTTTTGGGGACAGAAAAATGTGGTCATTTCTAGTTGTACACAGAGAATTCATTCTGCCTACATATTACATTTATTCAAGAAAAAAACTAACCATGTAGAATTAACATATTATTCAGTAAATCTTTATTTTCTCCTTCTTACTGTTGACTTGATGTATCTAACATATTAAATCCTACACCATGGTTTATAAGACACAGTAACTAGAGATAACATTTTCAATAACTTCAGCACAAATGACATTTAAAATTCCTAGGTCAGTGAACCACATTTGAGAGTCAAGCAGAACAAAGAAATGGAATGCAATTATTTATACAATACACTATCAAAATCACAGCACATTGCACTAAACACATTGCACAGCACATTGTTACTAAATTCTCAGTTTATTGTTCATTCAGTTTTACTTTCAGACATCCCTCAGAGGCACATATGGATTGCATCTCCCTTGTATTCTACCTACTCCAAGGCTAGATTGGTGCAGCTGAGGCTTTATGACACAGTGTTGGTCATGTTGGGCTGATTTATTAGTGGATTTGCTCACACATATCCAATGAAAGCCCAAGGTGCAGCCATAGGATCTCTGTTAGCCTACAAAAGCATTATTGAATATTTAATCACACATTCTCCTGCAAATTGGCTAAGAGGTTTGGGAGAGATGATGTGCCAACAATATCCAAAGATACCATGCTCAGATTGTGAAGTCTCTCAAAATGAGGCCCCTTACAGCAGAATTTTAAATCCTTATTTTTTTAAAAAACAGCTAACAGCATTTGTGCAATAGTAAATAGAAATGACCTTGGGAGACAGGAAAAGGAGTTACAGACTAGACAACTACCAGATAAGAGGCAGATGTGTCCACAGAAGGAATGGGGGCATTGCAAATGTCTCAGAAGGGACCCTCCCTACCTTCTTGGCCTGTGTGTTTCTTGGACTTCAGATGTGCAAGCTTCTGTTAATGTAACCTGACAATAAAGTTAAAGCTTGTACTTCTGCCTGTGCTTCTTGTCTGGACCATCTCACAAGGCTGACAATTAGTCACACATTTCTTTTCAGGACCCCTTTTGTTGACCATTATGTGGTCTGCAGCATGGTTTGCTTCCTTGTTGTATGCTGCATGGTAGTTGGCTTTTTTTTTTTTGCTGGCTATTTTGAATTAAGGAATTCTTAGCAACTTGTTATTTGCCAAAATATTCTGATTAAGCATCCCATTTCTTTGTTCTGCTTGACTCTCAAGTGTGGTTCACTGACCTAGGAAATTTAAATGTCATTTGTGCTGACATTATTGAAAATGTTATCTCTGAGGATTTTTTAAAAAAAATTCTGGTATTCAGCAAACAGGCAAAGATGTAACTGCACGTACCATTACTACACTGTTTTAATCCAGATCATACTTTTTAATAAAATGGTAAGTGGACATCTTGTATTAGATGTTTACTGTCTGCTGATTTTTCTATATCATAGGGTCAGTTTGGTATTTTTCACAGTCATTAGCAGGTCATTAGCATCACAGTCATTAGCAGTCATTAGCAGTGGGTTGTAGGATTATATAGTAAAAAAAGAGCATAGGGGGAGAATTGGTGAGTTTAAAAATGTCCCTTTTATTCCCTACATCATTTCAATAAATTTCAGAATATGCATTGATAAAGATTAAGTCCTACTCCTGCTCTCACATAGCAGTCTTGCCTGTTGTAGTTTAGTAGCAAGCGCACCAAATAGCCAGTTAACTATTTAATTAGCAAATTAAAATCTCTCCATCACTCCTGGCAAACCTCAGTTCCTATGGAGTTCAAACTGTTATGAACTAATAAAATACGCCTTATTAAAAGTTAACAAAAGCTAGCTAGGAAAGCCTGCTCTTCTGATTGGCCCACCAGAGCAAGTCGGGATTGGTCCATTCCGGGCATCCTGATTGGCTTAGAACGGGCCGTTTCCATTGGACAGAAACCAAGGTATTAAACGTAGTTCATTGGTTAATGGGACAGCAGCCAGCCCTATAAAAGGGCTGCTGCTGTCCAAGGGTTTCGCTCTGTTCGTTCTGTTCTGAAGTAACTTAATAAAGGGATGAGTCACTGCTGATGCCTCGTCTCCGTTCTTGCGCCCACGCCTCCAAACATAACACTGGTGACGAGGATGGGATGCGGAGACAATAGAGCCGACTAAGCACTCACTGTGCACCGAACAGAGCACGTGGCTTAAAGAGCGTCAACAAAGGCAAGATGGCCAGCGGCGCTATACCACCTGCTCCATTTGACCCAGCTAACAAAGACTGGGACTCGTACATAGACCGGTTTCAGATGTTTCTGGAGACCAATAACCTGAAGGACGCTTCACCTGGCAAGAAACGAGCGGTCTTCCTGACTCATTGCGGGCCTGCCGTTTTTAAAATGGCGAAGGCACTTGCAAAACCTGCAGAGGTGAAGACGATGGATTGGGATAACCTCGCTCTGATACTGCGGGCCCACTACGCACCCGCAGTGCCTACTCTCATCAGGAGGCACGAATTTTACCAAAGAAACCAACGGAAGGGCGAGAGTGTTGGAGACTTCATCGCCGACCTCCGGAACCTGGGGGGTCTCTGTGGTTTTTCAAACCTAGAGGAAGCCATGAGAGACCGAATAGTTCTGGGATTAGATGACCACGGTGCTCAGAGCAAGATCATGGCAAAAGGGGATATCGATCTTGCAGATGCCATCACTGATGCTACTGCAGCAGAGGCAACCAGGAAGTTGGCCGCTCGAATGCGCCGCACCAACGCACCGCTCCGCCAACTCGCCCAGGATGCCTCACCTCTTTCAGAGAGGCACGCTACAACGGCGCACCATGAAGACCTCGAGTCTCCATCAGACAGTGATGAAGAAGAGGTCAAGTGACCAGCGAGATCAGCGAAGCCGGAAGCCTTCACGTCAATGCGCTGGTTGTGGGGCAAATCACCCACGAGCAGAATGCAAATTCCTCGACGCACTCTGCCGCTCCTGTGGGAAGAGGGGCCATATTGCTAAAGTATGCAGGAGCAAGCGGGGGTCAAGTCCAATCCGTAGAGAAAACAACGGCTGCCAAGCTACGGGCAGCCTGCCCATGAGCCGGGATTGCTCGAACCACCAATGGAACCACTATCACTACAGAAACCGAGCACCTCCGGCGTCGACTAGATGAGAGGAGACGCACCAAACCATCACCATCGGCCACGCTTCATCTTTGGATGCAAAGAAGATCCGAGTGAAGGTCGCCATCGAAAATCACCCTTGCGTCATGGAAGTAGACTCTGGGTTGTCCTTATCCATGGTCTCGTGGAAGACTTGCAAACAACTGATCCCCGACATCCGTCGTCAAGACCTCAGCACCCAGAGAATCATATTAAGAGACTATCAGGGAAATCGAATTCCCGTTGCTGGGTCCCGTAAAGTCCAAGTCTCATTTAAAGACCGCACCGCTACACTGCCTCTTACCATTGTCGATCGGGACCGACCCAGTTTGCTGGGTCTACAGTGGTTCGCTCCGTTGGGGATTGAACTAGCCGGCATACACCAGACCAGGAGCGGTGACTGGGAAACAGCCCTTGTCCAGGAGTTCCAGGACGTATTCACGACGCAACTAGGCAAGTACAAGGGGGCCCCCATATCGTTTAATCTCAGCCCCAAGGTTGCGCCCATACGCCTTAAACCCCGTCGAGTGCCTTTTGCCCTTAAACCTAAAATCGATGAACAATTGGACAAATTGATAGCCCAAGGGGTTTTAGAACCAATCGATCACGCCCGTTGGGAAACCCTGATAGTAACACCCATTAAGCCGGATGGATCGATAAGAATTTGTGGGGACTACCGAGCCACTCTAAACCACGCACTCCAACAAAGCGCTTATCCCGTACCGGTGGTTCAACACCTTCTACATTCTACATTCTCTGGGTGGCGGACAAATCTTTGCAAAATTGGACTTAGCACAAGCATACCAACAGCTACCCGTAGACCCAGAGACTGCTGAGGCCCAAACTATCGTTACGCACCATGGTGCATTTAAATGCAATCGGCTCCAGTTCGGAGTGAGTGTAGCCCCAGGCATTTTCCAAAGCCTGATGGAGCGTTTACTACAAGGCATAAAAGGGGTCGTGCCTTATTTCGATGATGTTTTAATAGCTGCTCCAAATAGAGAAGTGTTGGAACACCGACTCAGAGCAGTCCTCCAAAAATTTAAAGACGCAGGGCTTAAAGTAAAACAAGACAAATGTCAACTCTGTACTGAGAGGGTTGAGTTTCTAGGGTACCTCCTCGATAAAAAAGGAATCCACCCAACCGGAAAAAAAAAATAACGGCCATCAAAAACGCCCCCAGACCTAGGAATAAAACGGACCTACAAGCCTTCCTAGGACTCATTAATTTTTATAATATCTTCTTGCCTCAGAAGGCGACGGTAGCTGAACCATTACATCGTTTGTTAGACAAGAAGGCTTCCTGGGTCTGGGGACAACGGGAAGAGAAAGCGTTCCAGCAGGTGAAAGATCTCTTGACCTCCGACGCTGTCTTAATGCAGTTTAATGAGACTTTGCCGTTAACCATCACATGTGACGCCTTGCCATTCGGGGTGGGAGCAATCTTGAGCCATGTTCTACCTAGTGGCAAAGAAGCACCTGTTGCCTTTTTCCCCCGCACATTATCTAAAACCGAAAGGAACTATAGCCAACTCGATAAGGAGGCTCTTGCTATTGTCGCCGCTATTAAACGTTTTCATGAATATGTTTATGGACGATCATTTACCATAATTATGGACCACAAGCCGTTGCTTGGCATTATAGCGGGGGACAAGCCAACGCCCTATATACTGTCGCCAAGAATGACACGCTGGTCAGAATTTCTAGCGGCATACAATTATCAATTACAACACCGCCCGGGGAAAGCCATTCCCCACGCTGACGCCTTGAGTCGTTCCCCACTTCCGGAAACCATCGTCGACCCAGCTCCGTCCCTCACAACGCTCCAAATAGAAGCACTGCCCCACCGAAAGCAACTCCAACCGAGTGGGAGAAACCTTGAGGTCCGCGGTCCCGTATACACATCGATTTTGCGGGACCCACCAAGGGACACACCTTTCTGCTAACAGTCGATGCTTATTCCAACTGGCTCGAAGTCACCAGAATGAAGAGCACCACCACAGAAGCAGTTACAAAAAAACTCAACAAACTTTTCGCAACACATGGCTTACCGGATGTTCTAGTTTCGGATAACGGGCCCCAATTCACCGCCTTACCATTCGAACAATATCTTGCAGACCGGGGCATCCGCCATGCGCTAACCTCGCCAGCTCATCCTGCCGCCAACGGAAGAGCCGAGCGAATGGTTCAATTTGTTAAAAAAACTCTGCACAAAATGGATCCAGGGGACATCGATGAAAAACTAAACAGAATCCTCTTGCTTCAACATATAACCCCACACAGCGTCACCAACAAAACCCCAGCTGAACTGTTAATGGGGCGGAAACTTCGCTCCCACCTCGACCGATTGCACCCTGCCTACACGCCGGAAACACCTTTCGGCTCCAGCGGAAAATGCCGCGATTTCCAGGTAGGCGATTTGGTCTATGCCAAAAACTTTTCCGGCGACCCATTGTGGGTCCCAGCAACCATAACCTACCTCACCGGCCCCAGATCTTACCGTTTGCAAACTACAGATGGCAAATCCTGGAAACGGCACATAGATCAGTTGCATTCCAGATTGCAAACCGGCTCACTTAACTCCCCGGGAACTCTGACTAGGGGGGGAGGAAATACCGATACAGATGGGTCCGAGGACGAAATGGACGACAACGCCATTATAGAAACACAACAGCCAAGAAACACGCCATTGGAAGAAGAATCAAGGAGGGGACTTGCCTCACCACAGCTCGAATCCGCGATGGAAGCAGGCCCACGAGACCCCGGAACTAACTCCAGGAACCTGGCTGACTACAATGAGGAGAGCGAAAATAACAGCGCCGATTCGTCTCCCGGAGAAACGGAAGTGTTGCTACCGGACATTGCGGGAAGTGCTCAACCGGAGCCAAACCGCGAGCAGAAACTGATGGAGCAATGAAAGTCGACCAGGCAGGTTAAAAAACCTGCATACCTTCGAGAATACATCACCACTCCGTGTAAACGGAACCTGGGGGGAAGGGGTGTTATGAACTAATAAAATACGTCTTATTAAAAGTTAACAAAAGCTAGCTAGGAAAGCAGGCTCGAAATCCTGCTCTTCTGATTGGCCCACCAGAGCAAGTCGGGATTGGTCCATTCCGGGCATCCTGATTGGCTTAGAACGGGCCGTTCCCATTGGACAGAAACCAAGGTATTAAACGTAGTTCATTGGTTAATGGGACAGCAGCCAGCCCTATAAAAGGGCTGCTGCTGTCCAAGGGTTTTGCTCTGTTCGTTCTGTTCTGAAGTCACTTAATAAAGGGTTGAGTCACTGCTGATGCCTCGTCTCCGTTCTTGCGCCCACGCCTCCAAATATAACACAAACCATACAGAAATTATTCTACAGTGCTCATTGTAACCCTAAGGGTCATATTTAAAGGTTATTTCAGTTAGTTTATTTGTTCTTGTGTGATAATATTTTCAACAACATTCTAATGGCTGCTTGTGGATAGTGTCATTACATAGATTAGACTCTGGATTTTGCTGCATCTATTTCTTATAAAGTGGCAATTCACTTTTTCCTCTAGTTTTCAGATTGAGATCCAAATGATGGTGAAATAGTGACTTCACAAAGTAGGATGTAACATTTATTACATCTATACATATATTCATGATTTGTAAAGCTTTAAAGGATATTTAAAACCAGAGAGGTATGGTTGGATAAAGAGAAGACAGGAGGCCACCTTGAGGGACAGGAGGAAGAGCCACTGCCAAAGCAATGGTCAGATATAAGAAACCTAAGTCTAGGGCAGGAAAGTAACATGGAAACATCTGAGATTCTGCCTCACACAGAGATAAAAGGAAAGGAGGTGCATTCAAACTTGCAATATTTTGAACTTAATAATAGAAATACTATTGGTCTACATGACTCTGGTTTCTAGTCTACCTTTAGTCTACTTTGAAAGGCTGATATGTTTACTATTGTTGTTGGTTGCACAGTCACCAAATGTTTAGGTTGGAACTGACATTTTTTATCCACTTATTGCGCTGTTACCAAGGACCTGAAATAGGCAGATATTGTTATTTAAGAATATTAAAGGTATCATCACAGGATGTAAGCTGTTCCAAGTACAACTGCCTTTTGCAATTGACTGAAAGTGCTCAAATAGTGTTGCAGATATTTAGGATTGCACTCAAGGCACCTTTTACCATTTACACTGTCCTTGCTTTCTTTTGCCACAGTCATTCTACTTCTATTGGCTGGTCTTTATATTTTGTGATTTTATATCCAGTTCTTTTTTTTTCTATTCTCCTGTTTTCAGGTATGGAATCTGTCCAGATTTTTTAACCTTTCTTATCAACAATTAATAAATCTGAGTTGTTATGTGGCAGATGCTTTTCTGTTGGAATTCTAATTTCCTACAGCACTTCCTTAATTTTTTATTATTTGTTTATTTTGTGTTCCCACACATAGTTGCTTGCAGGCAAATGGTGTCTCTTGCAAATCCTCCAGTGCACTATGATTGCTACTTTGTCATGCTGTAGTTTGTAATCAGTCTGTGCAATCTTCTTGCAGTGATCCACTGTTTCTTCAGCTTCTTTGCAGAGGCAACACTTGTTGTCTGTTGTTGTCTTCTCAATTCTGGCTTTGTATGCATTTGTTCTTAAGGCTTGGTCTTGTGCAGCCAGAATTAGTCCCCCACCTTTTCAACTTTCCTGCTCTTAAATATTACTAGATCTTGTTGTTATCTGCTTTACCTAGTAGTTATCTTTTTTACAAAAATATACTGGCCATGTAATACTTTGCCTTGCTATGTCTCTTTTCTATTCTTCATTTAATCTTTCTTATAGGGCAGTTTGGACTCCTTGCTATTCAGTAAGCGTTCACGGTGTACTAGCTTCAGTGCATCTCCTTCACTGTCCTTCATATATTCATCTGATATCCCTTTTTTCTTCTTCAGTTGTCTATAATGTACTTGCAACATTCCATGCCCACCTATGCCCCATAGAGTCTGTCAGCATTGCTGCATAAATGAAGGACATGATTCATTGTCATTATTTTTCTGGGCTTTTTCTGTCTAGTTCAGCTTGAATCCATTCCACTATTCTAGCTGTAATTAAATGACTGGATTCAATGAGTCTTATTTTTGTAAGCATCTTGATTCCTTCAGCTTTCACTGTTTTTCTCCTATTGGTGGTAAGGGTAGCACATTTCTCCAGTCAAAACTCCTTTTAAATATTTTGGCTGCATATTTGGACAGTGTTTAGCAGTAATTCCATTTCAGATCATATTTTTCCATACAGCTTCCAATCATCCATGTAAAGAAGTGGGACAGCTGGACAGACATTTTGGATGTTTGTTCGTAATGGCCCATCTTGTTCAGTATTGTTGATATATGAATCAATGCAATGGCAAACATTAGTGGTGATAGTGAGTCTTCTTGAAAGTTCTGTCTCTTGATTTTAAACTCTCTCAGTCTATTACCATTGACTACCAATTGTGTCTTCCATTGTGACATTGATCTTTGTACATTTTTGATGTTTCTACTGATTCCTCTTATTTCTTGATACTTGATTATCCAGTGAATCATCTTACCAATTAGCAGCTGATCGTTTTTCTCTCTACTATTTGGGTGGTTTCCTTTTCTGCTCAGATGAAAAGAGTTTGTTTTTAACTATATGCTGTTGGACTGCATTAGTTACCATACCAGTTAACAAGTTGTTAGTAAACAGCAAATTGGCCTGTGATTGCATGATGCTGCCCTTTTTCCTGAATCTTTCATTATCGGGTAGGTTTTGCCAGATGTTCTGCTGTGCTACATTCTGCTATTTCTAATTCTGGATGATCTTCTTTCAAGAAGAATGGAACTGGTGCATTTTTTTCAGGTATCCTTTTCTCACTGGACTTGGTTTGTAATACCAAACCATTATTTCTTTGCTTTCAGACTTTGCATTTTTACAAAGTAAGCAATTTTTCTTCTAGTAGTCCTGCAGCTGTTGGTCTTAGTTGCTCAGCCAGCAGTCCTGAATCCTGTATCCACTTGTCATCAGATGTCCAGGAACTCCAATGTCTACTATAGTCCTTGTTGATCTGGACAAAGACTTATCTGGAGTAGGTTTCTGCAAATTACATCCCACAGTATCTTTAAGAGAGAGATACTCTTCATCTGGCTCTTCTGATGAGACTTGTCCAGTAGGGTTGAACTTATGGCAAAGCTCTCAAAGTATGCAAGCTCCACCATCTAGTGAGGCATAATAGTTATTGTCATCTAAGAAAACAAAGCCGAAAAAAAGCAGAAGCTGCAATATTTTTCTCCAAATTTAGATTTTAGCTCTACAATTTTATGGCATTTTCAAAATATCAGTATCTATAAGAGTCAAATTTCAGCACTATTCTGTACTTTAGATGAATTATATGTGTACACAAGCAACTCTGAATATTCTGATTGCTAGCATGTCTTTTTTCCCTTAAGAGATAAGAGAAGAACTTCTGTGTACTCATCTGTGGTAACTTATCAAGGTCAATGTTAAAAAAACACTGTAAGTAGAACTCCATGTTTGCATAAATCCTAACTCACTGGGCTCCTGTTTTTACTGTTCATTCCCTATATACTGTTCATTCCCTTCTGATCAGGGGTGGGATTCAAATTTTTAAACAACTGGTTCTGTAGGCGTGGCTAGGTGGGTGTGGCTAGGTGGGTGTGGCCATGTGGGCATGGCCATGTGACCGGGTTGGGCCCTCTGGGCCTCAGGGAAGCCTCCTGGAGGGTGTTTTTGCTCTCAGAAGGCTTCCCTGGGGCCCGGGAAGGAAAAAAGTGGAGCCCGGAAGAGGGGGGCATGGGGTGCTGCCCCCCCTCCATTTTTTGCCTTCCTGGGCCTCAGGGAAGCCTCCTGGGTGAAGCAGTGACAGCGAGGGGAATCCTGGCACAGCTGATCATAGGAACAGCTGATCGTCGGGAGGGAAAAAATAAATATCTTAAGGACTGACTGGGTGGGGAGGGGTGGGGAGGGGTGGGGAGGCGAGGGGTGGGATCAGCCAGGGACATGATTTGCCAGTTCTCCAAACTGCAGAATCATAACAACCAGTTCTATAGAAATGGTCCGAACCAGTAGAATACCACCCCTGTTTCTGATCTGGAATTCAGATATAGTGCACTTGACTAAAAACAGTGCTGGAAAGCTATCTTCTTTTCTTCTCTTCCTGATTGATTATTACAAACTGCAGAGAATTGGTTAGTGAGAGCAAACAGCCTGCCAGTGAATCTCCTCCTGTTATATTACTTTTAAAGGTTTTGAAATATTTTGAAGGCATTTTCACAGTACTTTTCTATGTAGAGCAATGTTTTCAACTTTGCCAACTTCAAGATGCATGGACTTCAACTCCCATAATTCCTCAACCAGCAAAGATTTTAAAGTTGCCAAAGTTGAGAAACACTAAGGTAGAATGTCTATAACCAAGAATTTAGAAAATAGACCACAATTATGGGGAAAGATAAGAACTGAAAAGTATTATTACTGAAAAGTATTTTGATAAATTATAGAGTTGAAAGCAGCCAGATCTGGATTTAATCCCCTTTTCAGTGCAGGGATTCCAATTAAGGTTGCCTCAACAAATCTGTGCATACTATATCTCTTTGCAAACAATCCCAGAGCAGGTTGTAATATTTCAGAATAAAATCTATTAAATCACAAGTATTGTATGGAGTTAACAACTGTGAAAAGCCAACATAAAAAGGTAGTTTTAAAGATGAGTGAAACATAAGGCAACCAGCCAGGAAACTGTATAATCTGTTTTATTGCTACACTCATTCTCCATCAAGTATGTAGTGCCGGAAGAAGATTCTGGATGATTGACTATCTGTGCCAGGAGGTTTGTGTAGTGGGAGAAGGATATTGGACTGTAGGGTCTGAATAGGTGAGATGCTTAAATTTAATAGAGGTTGAGGCAGGCAAATATTACATATGGATATTTTGGCTCTATAGAGGCTCCTTTATTAAGTGCTGTAACTCCAGAAATGTTGCCATAGAATTTGATCAAATGCACAAGAAAGCTTTGTTAGGTATAACATTGATACCAAATATGGTTTGGGTGAATAAATATATAAAACTTAGATATCATGGTTTAAGTGCTTATCACTTTAAGCACAATGCAGCAGGCAATTAGCCGATTAAGGGTGCGGTTAGAAGTTACAATATAAGGAAGCATTAGAAGCTGGAAAGCTTACTGTGAACTTACTGTCTGGCTGTAACTGGCTGTCTCTGACTGTCTGACTGTAACTGTGTGCTGCTGCGACTAACTGTGATTACTGACTGTGAGTGCCTGTGACTGAACTGTTATTGTTTGCTACTGTTTGCTGATTTACTGCGTAATTCTACTGAATATCCAGCGTTTGTTTCTCTGGAGAGTGAAACCGGAGGAGGAGAAGATATCTTTATCGGCTGATAAAGATATTGCAAGGACTCTTAACTTGGACTATACTAGTGAGTCTTACTGGATGGAAATACTGTGAATGACTTAATGGACTGAATGACAATGCTTAAACTCTAACTGGATTAAAAACTATTTAAACTACAAACAGTGTTTGTGTTCAGTGTGTGTAAACTCTGGGGCCCTTCCGCTCTCCTTTGGTTGCCTGGCTTGACTACTGCTGCAATACTCTGCTAGGGGTTAATTCCCAAACCCTAACAAGCTTGTCATAATTTTCTGTAGGAAATTACACTGATATATCTATTTCTGTAGACTGAAGCAAGACGAAGAATGGTTTCATGCTAGGCATAAATACATCTTTCTAGGGTCAAGTTTTGTAGAATATTTCCTTATTGCCTCCTTTATATTTTTGGAAGGAGAAAAACTTAGAGCACAAAGTAAAACGTGTCTAATTATACTGATAAAAAATAACTAATTTCAATTTAACTAGCTTTTGTTCTGGTTTCTTATTGCTTATATTGTAAGTTCTGAAGCTGTACAAGTAAGCTACTTTTATTGTTATTTTTTTAAGGACAAAAATCTAGGCCAGATCTGGATTATATTTAACACTGTTCTGTTTCAGCTTGACAACTAGTTATCAGGTTGATAACCAAATGAGACTTGAATCTGTGAAACATTCCAAAAGGGATGTGTTTGATTTCACTGGGTATATATAGCCATTTAATTGTACCCACATTGAAGAAACCTCTTCATTAATTACTTCCACAAACAAATACCAGTGATTTCAAAGACATGGACATAAGAGGTATACAGAAAGTGCATGCTTTTTCTTACAACCATTTTTTTATGCATGGATTCTTTTTCTAGGCATTATTCTCACTTAAAATAGGTATTTTAATTGTTTTAATTCATGTTTGGAATAATGGAGCTGTAATTGGATACAGATCTGCAGGGTTCTGTTTTGAAAAATGGCTTAGTTGAATAAAAATGTTATTTGCTTATAAAGCATCTTTGTTTGGTAATGTGCAAACTAGATCATAATACTGCTATTATATTTAGTTTGTGAGTTTACAATTTTTGTTTAAATTGTATGATGAAACATGCTTTATAGTTTCATCCATCTGAGTAATTCTGTTTACGGTTTCAGATATGTAGCCTGAAGTCATCATGGACTGACCTGGTTTTTCATGCAAATTGTTAACTTTTGAGCTCTTCCCAATAGGCAGCTTTCCCAAAAAAACATTAAAACATGATTTAATGCTATAGAAATTAACATGTGGCTGTTCAATCCTTTGCATCTTTGATTTCAGGTCCTTTTTTAGTTATAGTTCATTTGATCCAAAATGACAAATCATGATCCATCCATGTCTTCTAAACCTGAATTGAACAATACCTTCAAGTCATGTGCAGGGCAAGCCTACATTATTGAAACCAGCTGAGATGTAACAGCAACCCTTGGGCTCTGTATGACTAACTAAACATGAAGAGGTAAAACAATCTGAAACAAAAGAAAAAGCCAGCAGAGAAACAAAAACACATAATAAAATTCAGAAGCACTAATAAGGGCAATGAATATGGCCTACAATCACAGTAGACAATAACATACAATAAAGTAACTATAAAATGTCAAAAATATAAAACATCAAAATGGTTTTTAAAGACTTGGGAAAATATAATTTTTTTGCCTGGCACTGTAGAGCCATGGTGGCGCAATGGTTAGAATGCAGTATCGCAGGTTAATTCTGCCGACTGCCAGAAATTTGATCCTGACCTGCTCCCGGTTGACTCAGCCTTCCATCCTTCCCAGGTTGGTAAAATGAGGACCCAGGTTGTCAGGGCAATATGCTGATTCTGTAAACCACTTAGAGAGGACCATAAAGCACTATGAAGTGGTAAAGCACTATGAAGTCTAAGTGCTATTGCTATTTCACCTGGTACTGTAAGCCTCTCTTGAGAGACAATTCCATAGATGGAACACAACCCCTGAAAAATGCTTCCTTTAGTCTCTGCCCATCTTGCCTTATCACAAGGTGAAAATCTCAAGGTTTTACTTAGTCAATACAATTTAAATAGTGAAGATGCCCCTTGAGACAGTCCAAAGCCAACCTTGGATGTTTTCAAAAAAGAAAAGTAAGGTTGGACCTGATTACTACTCTAAAGACTGAAGTTTCCAAATCTGGAAGCAAAGAATTTGAGATTAGACAAGACCAGTCACAAAACATGATACAAGATGGATGAGATACCCGAGTCTCTTACATTAAGCAGTATTGTTAGATTCCACAGTAATCTAACTGTGATCTTCTTCATTAGAGTTTCTGATATGTCTAATAAAAGCACATTTTCTATTTGAGTAGAGTCTTTGCTGCTTTTGCTGCTAGCACACCTGAGTGCTGGTTGAGTTTCTACCGTATAAAGAGATTTATTGTTCTAAAGGCATCCAAGAGTTCAGACTAGAATGCAACATTTTAAAAACAACCTAAAATAGGCAATAATTATTTTCATAGTGTTGCCAAGAAAACTAAATTGATGTACCCATGAAGTCATTAAGAGTTGATTTTGACTTGATTCATTTGAGCTATTCTTTAGGTTAATGCCTGTTTGAGGATGAATTTGTAGCCAGTACTGACGATAAACTATTGGCATAATAGGATTGTTCTGGCCAGTCCCAGTTAGCCAGTGAGTTAAATGAAGTTTCTGAAAGACAGCCTAACATAATATATTGCTTCCTCCAGTTTTCACCAGTGTTGTTAATATTTAAGAAGCAAGATTGCTGTGAAATATATAGTCAGGTGAGCCTAATACTTACATGAAGTCTCTCTCATTGGCTTTATAATACTTGATTGGAGAAGAGAATGTCTCCCTCAAGATTTCATGTTCAAAGCTTGGGAAAATGATGGCTTAAATGCATAAATACATAATAGCAACTTTACAGTCTCCCTTCTATAAAAGAGATAAAATGGTGTACTTTATTTTGCTTTAGATACAGTGATCATTGCAAAAGAATTGATTGTAAGCCATCCCATGAAAACCGTATGTCTTTTATGTGCTACACAAATAATTAAATGGATTAAAATTAGGTGCAAAACATTCCATGCATAAAATATTTTGTACATGGGGCTGCCACTTCTAGGTGATCCTTTTAAACTTGAAACAGGGTATTCTGGACTCAAAAGTTTGGGAGTGGAGTAACTGGGAAAATGGTACAGGCAACAATAGGTGGAGTGGTATGTGGCCATGAGGTTGGCTAGAGGGAAAGAAAGGTGCTGGGAAAATCAGGGGAGCAGCTTGTTTTCAAGGGTGGCCAGTATATAGTGGCTAAGGGGTGGTGGGAAATAAATAGTGTTGGGAGGTAAAGATGAGTGGCAGGTAGGCTGCCACCCTTACATCCAAATGCAGTTTATCCCCCACCCCACAAATATATTTTGCATCTTCCTTTAGTTGTTGCTAACTTTGCATTCAAGCAAGGCTTAGTCAACCAGGCAGTAGACAAGCCAGTCAGATATGCTGCCTTTGAATTCATTGGGGGTACTGATGGGTAGCAGTCATGGGAAGTATGGAAAAGGAGATGCTGTGAAGGTTGCTGAGTGGGCCAAGATATACTTTTTCCAATTTATTCCAATACAATTCCAACAGATAAAGGTAGAATGTACAAATTATTACTGCAAACAGGAGGAAAACCTCCTATGTACAAAATCTACCCGCGCCTTCTACAATTTTGTAAACACCAAACTTAAAGAACCATCCCATCTCTAAAGGGACCAAATGAGAAAGACTGCAGCAACAAAGCTGTTAAGGCCAACCTCTTCAATACATTCTTCAGTTCAGTTTTTTTTAATAGCAATGGCTCATGCCCCACATTTCCTAGTCGTACCACAACTAACTGCAATGATCTATTACATATTGACTTTACAGAAGATAACGTAGAAAAGGCATTATGTAATCTAAAACCATCCCTAACTATTGGCCCAGATGGATTATGTGCATACTTCTTAAAAAAGCTTTCCTCTGCCACAGCAGAACCCCTAAGCATTATATATGATATATCATTCAGAACCAACTCCTTACCGAATCTATGGTCCTCAGCTGTGGTCATCCCTATCTTCAAAAATGGTGACCCCAGCCTGGTTGAAAACTACAGACTAATCTCACTGTGTTGTGTCATGTGCAAAGTCATGGAATCAATCATTAACCAATTCATCACCCTCCACTTAGAGTCAAACAACCTGCTCTCCAAAAAACAATTTGGTTTCAGGAAAAAAATTGTCCTGCAACCTACAACTCCTACACTGCAAAAACAGATGGATTATTCTACTCAACCAGGGTAAAGCAATAGACACAATTTACATAGACTTCTGCAAAGCCTTTGATTCAGTGGTACATGACAAACTACTGTTAAAACCAAACTCTTATGGCATTTCCGGATCCCTTCATAAGTGGATTACTGCATTCCTGTGAAACAGGCAACAAATAGTAAAAATAGGGAGCGCTATATCAAACCCTGCTCCAGTTAACAGCGGTGTCCCCCAAGGCGTTCTAGGATCCATACTCTTTATACTCTCTATAAATGACCTTTGAGATCACCTTATAAGCAACTGCATCCTCTTCACGGATGATATAAACTATCCAACACCACCGACAATGCTACTGCTCTTCAAAGTAACCTTGATTATGTATCTGAATGGTCAAACAATTGGCAACTCCAAATCTCAACCAACAAATGCTCTGTCCTGCACATTGGTAAAAAAAAATGAGTACACCAAATACAAACTAGGCGGATATGACCTCATTGATGACCCTCACTCTGTCAAGGACCTAGGAGTACTCATAACTAATGACCTAACCGCCAGAGCTCACTGTAACTGCATTGCCAAAAAGGCAATAAGAGTTGTAAATCTAATCTTATGAAGCTTCTCCTCTGGAAATATTGAATTGCTAACAAGGGAGTACAAAATCTTTGCCAGACCAATACTCAAATACAGCTCATCTGTCTGGAATCTGCACTGTATATCAGACATTAATACAATTGAGCGAGTCCAGAAGTATTTCACGAGAAGAGTACTACACTCCTCTGCTCGCAACAGAATACGCTATATCACCAGACTTGAAATTTTGGGCTTGGACAATCTTGAACTACTCCACCTACAGTTGGACCTAAGCGTAGTATACAAAATTATCTGCAACAATGTCCTACCAGTCAATTACTACTTCAGCTTCAACCGCAACAATACAAGAGCACACAACAGATACAAACTCAATGTTAATCACTCCAAACTTGATTGCAGAAGTACGACTTCAGCAACAGAGTGGTCAGTGCCTGGAATGCACTACCTGATTCTGTAGTTACATTCTCAAACCCCCACTCCTTTAACCTCAAACTATCCACTATTGACCTCATCCCATTCCTATGAGGTCTGTAAGGGGTGTGCATAAGTGCACCATCGTGCCTCCCGTCCCTGTCCTATTGTCCCCACTTAATTGTACCTATTTCCCGTATTGTTACTCCTGTTTATACTTATACCTATTATTTTGTAAGTGATTGACAAATCAAATAAATAAATAAATAAATTTGTTTGAAAACTGTCTTAAAGTATGCTGCTTTGAGCTGGAAACCCGAGGTTTTTTCTGAACAACAAAGGTAATTTGAACTATTGTTTTCTGTGATTTGGAAATTATACTTTCATTGATGTAGGCTAAAATGGTTGCTAGTGGGGTGTTATTTTTTAGAATAGAATAGAATTCTTTATTGGCCAAGTGTGACTGGACAGACAAGAAATTTGTCGTTGGTGCATAAGTTCTCAGTATAGATAAAAGATATAAGTGATAAATCAGTTACATCATATGGTTGACTAATATACAGGCTATGGTCAACTATTATTCTAAGATCTTTTTTATAAGTGGTGCAACCAACAGAGATGCCTTGTTCTATATATATATTTCATTTGATCTGTGTTTCCATGAATTATTTCTCAGTTGTGTTGCTTAATCTCTGTTCCATTATTCTCAGCTCTGCCTTAGCTGTCATGTTCAAATTTTATTTGTTTTCTAAGATATTGTATTACTTATTCCCTCAGTATCATATCAGCTGCAGTTTGATAAACATTCTCCTCGTTTTCTCATTCAAGCCATCCATAAATGTTGAGGAATGATGGATCAAGATGCTTGTGGCTCCCATTGTAAACCTAACTCTAGTTTGAAGAACTGTTCCTAAGCACTCTGAATATGGTTTTTCAGCTTTTGTTCTTATTTTCAACTTCATTTTAAGAAATTGCTCCTATATTCCCCATCACTATTGATTGATATCACACATATGTTGAAAAACGTTCTGATCAGAGGTGGTATTCAGCAGGTTCTAACCAGTTCTGGAGAACCGGTAGCGAAAATTTTGAGTAGTTCGGAGAAGTGGCAAATACCACCTCTGACTGGAGATTTTACAGTATCCTTCCCCTGCCACGCTCACCAAGCCACACCCACAGAACCAGTAGTAAAAAAAAATTGAATCCCACCACTGGTTCTGATCAATAGAAGATGCTTTATATGTTGAAAGTTCAAAGAGTAGAAGAACAGTCTTCGCAACTTTTCAAGCCAGCAGGGTGCCCATTCAGTTGTCAGGTTATCTAGTTTGCAAATCAGACGGTCAGTTTTCCAATCATTTTTTTGTATAATGCTTTGCTGAAAGATATATTTCCCCCATAGCACTTTTACCAAGGAAATTACCCATTTAAAGAATGACATTTTTGAACAAATCTATACTGATTTTTGATCATTAATACACTGTTTTCAAGCTCTCTATAATCCTTCTTTTTCTCTAGTCTGAATGCAGGAACATTTATCTTCCTCAAACCACCTGAGACATTAGGATTTCTCAAAAATAATAAGAGTTTCAGCCAGGCCATCAGCAATTTCCTTCAGCACCCTACAATGCAATTTATCTAGCTTCAGAGAGTCAAAATAATTAATTAATTTAACTATATCTCAGCCCAATGTGATTCTCTGACTGTATCTCAGACATGTATGTTGCCACTCCATCTTGCCTCATCATAGTTATATTTTTAATAGCAGGGGATTGGTGGCTGGTGTGTTCTGAAGTACTACTGTTGTTTGTAGGGGATGGTGAGTTGCATAATTTCTAGTATTCCTCTGATTTCACTCTTTTTATCTATTTTTGTTTTCCTTATTTCTATTCTGCCCTTTTCCTCCTTCTGATTCATCCACATTTCTTCAGGTTGTTTTTTTTTGTAGACTGACTATATCTTCATTCTGTCTTTGATGTTTATAAAAACACTTGACATCTTGGTATGTTTCTGTTTTTCCTGACCTATAGTTATTAGGAGAAACTCAGTGATATTTTTCATTTCGAGCCATATCTGCCCTATTGGAATGTTTTACAAAATTTACAAACTATTATTCTCTGTAGCCATTATATTTGAACTATAAGGAGAACTCGTTGCATCATCCTCAACTTAGTACCTTCAGTTGGTTATAGCCAGCACTGGAAGCCATAATCCCAGCACATTCAAAGTCAGTAACATAAAAAGGCTGCTCCAGAGACTGGTTTTGTTTAAAAAAAGAAAAAAAGACAAACATGTATTGATTTTTCAGTGATTTATAGCACCATTTTTCCTCAATGTACATGAGTAATGTATCTACATAATCCAAATATTCTAGATACATCTTTCTACAGATAACATACCTTGCATCCATCAGAAAGTCTTTTAAAATGAGTTAACAGAATATCTCTGTCATTTAGAGTCAGGGTCAATATAAGTATGGGCAAAAATCTTTGCTGATCTTTCCTATTTTTAGATGGGAAAGACTAACAGGTTGAGATGTAAGTGGGTCACTGACTTGCTCTCCACTCCTTCATAGTTTGGCTGTCTGTTATTCTTGTCAGAAGCACCTACCAAGCTAACCAGGAGGTGCTTCTGGATTGAAATGATTTGTTGGTGACAACATTATTGCCCAGGGGACAACCAATTGCCAGAAGTAATGCAATCTTCAGGGAGGGTCCTTTCATGTCCCCCTTATAGTTTGCCAATGACACGTTTAGCAATCTGAATTATATTTGGTGGTATCTTTCATTTCTATTGCATAAATGTTCAGAAATTGGTGATATACTGTGCATTCAAAGCATCAAGCCATTTTCTGGTGCAGATTTGGTGGATTTCATCAGCATGTGATACTGAAAGGTGTAATTAACAAGGTATGTAACACCAACTTGGAAACAGAGAGAGGTGAAAATAAAAAAGTATTTGAAAAGGACAAAGTGGAGGTTAATGATGCATGATTAATGCCAGGCAAAATTGTTCACTGAGCTATTGTGATTTAATGATGCCTGCTCAGATGCATAAGGAAATCTTCAGATGGTTCATGACTTTCCTATCTTGGATCTTAAAGAATGCATGGACAAAACTGGTGCTAGTAGCTTTCTTGAGCCAGAGGACAGTAGAAGTCATTACAAAGCTACTTAGTGTTTCCATTAGGAGAAGATAAATGCAACTCCGGGTTGAACTGTGGCATCCTTGATGCTCTCTGAGCTTGGTTGTTTGCTTACAGATGTTTCATTACTGACTAGGCAACATCATCAGTGCTAGCAAGTGAGGGGTTTGCTCCCTGACATATATAGTAAATATATATGTCATATATAGCCGTGCCAGTGTTGGTGGAGGGTCTAGTTTTCTCCTTGGTAATTCATTGATTAGGGTATTGTTTTTTTGATGAGGTTACCTAAAGAAGTAATGAAACATCTGCAAGTAAGCAACCAAGCATCAAAAACTGCAACTATACATTGTCTCTGTTAGCTGATGTATGAGATGAACCAGGAAATCTCTGGATCCAATTCTGCTTCTACCATAACAAGCTTCCACAGTTCAGCGCTAGGCTATTTGTCTTTCCATCCAATATCCATGGAGATTCTCAATCATCCAAGTCATGGTTGTCCCAAAAGTGCTTTAATTTTTCCCCAAAGGCAACCGGGGACATTTCATTTCTCTGACTCAGTTTCTTGAGTCAGATCTGAAGAAGCTTCTTGGATGAGAAGTGAAACATCTTCGAGAAAAAAAACAAAGTCCAGTTGCCTTTGGGGGGAAAAGCACTTTGGTGGTTTCCATCCAATATTTTTTCCCAAAAGGAAAGATACTTCCAGACTCTTCCCATCAATCTATGTCAGAAATACCATATTTACCCAAAGGATTTATTCCCTTAAATAGCTACCTGAGAATAAGGGAAAGGTCATTTTAGACTCACTGAGGAAAGTGAAACACCAGAAGGTCCAAAATGATTGAAAGTTAAGCAAGAGAGAGGCTTCTGCTTGGAGCTTCAAGGAAGACAGCACTCTTTACTAGTATGATGATGATGTTACCTACCATTGTTTGGGTAATGAAACATCTACAAGAAAAGAAGCAAGCTCAGAGAGCACCAAGGACCCCTCATGTCAACCCTGAGCTACAAATACTCTCTTTTATTAAAGCCAATATCCTTCAATCCGTGAAGAAATTAAAACAGAGAGAGGTTGGGTATTTTAACAACACAGTTTGAAACATGCTTCTAAATTAATAATGAATTACAGATATTTCTCTACTTCCATCTAATTATTTTGCGACCATTCAAAGTTATAAAATGACACTGAAAACAGCAACTGGTCTTCATACTTACAGCCATTGCTCCATGTTCACATGATCAAAATTCAGGCAACCAGCTTGTATTTACAATTGTTGCAACATCCCGGGTTCATTTGATTGCCATTTATGACCTTCCAACAAACAAAGTCAATGAGGGTAAGCTGCCTTCCAACAAACAAAGTCAATGAGGGTATCTGGATCCACTTAATGACTGAGTGATTCACTTAACTGCATTAATTTGCTTAACAGCCATGGCAAAAAAGTCATAAAATCAGGTGCAATTCACTTAACAACCACCTTGTTTAGCAACAAAAGTTCTGATCCCAATCACCATAAGTCAAGAGCGACCTGTGTACTCACAAGATATAGCAAGATTTTAGAATGGCCTTTACAGTCCCAGACTTGAATATTATTATAACTGTGGGAAGATCAAAAGTTGCAGTTTATGCAAGGAGACCTAAGAATATTTCTGAGCTAGAAGAGTTCTGAAAGGGAAGGGGTGCATAGGTAAGGGGAGAAAAACTCTTGGCTGACCATAGAAAATATTTGGAAGCTTGTTATTTTTGTTATAGGAATATTTGAAGAGAAAGTCTAATCGTAATATTTGCACCTGCTGTATTCAAAGTTTTCCTATCTTGAATCCGTAAACAATTGCCATCAATAAATATTCATTCAAGTTTGGTGAAAGATGCTGTGTTTAATATTTTTGCCATGCAGGAGACGGAAAAACTTCTATTTTCTTAGGAAACCATCAAAACATGCAGCTTGATTAGAGGAATCTAAACATTTGCATGCAGCTGTACAATAGTTCATGATTATCATGCAATTAAAATACTGGGAAAAAACTAATTGGTTTGGCATTGGTCCTAAAGCAACATTCCTGACCACAACAAAGAAGATTCACCACTGACTTGTTCTATTATATACCTTGATGTCTTGAAAAAGTATTTGAAGTTATGGAATATGTATAACACAGAAAATATGCTACTTTGTGTATTTCAGATCCAAGCCATCTAGGTTTTAAAGGAAAAACGTAAGATTCTGATAAATACATGCATGCATTTGACAAAAAACCCCATCATATTTTATTTGCTTTTCAAAAAACTTTCCACAAAATCTTATAGGCATTAAAATGCAACTTTGGATAAACTGTAATACTCAAATTGCACCAAATCTAATAAATATAAGAGTCCCTAATGATTTACATGGGTGTAAAAGTCTGCCTCGTTGCATTAAAGAGTTGTTAACTTTTTCTCTTATTTTTTGTTTATAGAATGTCATTATTACTCTTACTTTAATGATGGAGGCCAAAAGTGTTATTTCAATCCCAGTTAATATTTGTTAGATTGGCAATTTATAGCCAATCAATAAAAGCATCCCTGGGCAATTGGTTCCCTCATTGGTTAGTTATCGGTTTATGCACTTTTAGGTTTGTGCCTGGCTTAGTAAATTACTTTCTGCTCAATAATTCATTGCCCTCTAACTGTTTATTGTCATTTTGATTTATTAACGTGTTTGGCTGTCCTTGTACTGGGGGTGATCACATTTTGCAAATTCGCAGCCATTCCTTTAAGAACACCATGCCATTTGTGGCTAAGAGAGCCTGTGATATGCCATGTGATCTGAAAAAGGGGAAAGCTACAATTTTCAATAAATGGCAAAGAAATTTGGAATTCTCCCACCAATAGATTTTTAATTGGACATCTCAGGCACAGATGGTAGGTTGAGTGAACTGAATCCATTTTGTCTATTGGGTTGACGATGAACCTTGGGGAGGGTGGCTTACAATGAGGCATGTCAAGCAACCAGTTGCAAATGATGGGGGTTGTTTGCAACTAGTTGCAAAGTCCTGGTTGTTGTTTTCAATAACAAGGAGTGCCTCTGATTGTTTCTAGTTTCTTTGAAGCAAGGAAGCAACAATTTGGATTCCGATAGCAAGAATCTGATGAGAATTGGTTCAAAGTAGCCAAAGATAAGAACTGCTCAGAAAGTTAAATTTAATAATCTGAAAACTCCTTATAAGGCAGAAAACACACACCCTGAATATGCAATTAGACATTAACATGATCATGCTAACAATATTAGTTCATAGACTGCCATTGCATAAGTTTTATCCTTTATTTGATGTCACATCAAATGGACGATTGCATATTAGTGCAATTGTCCATTTTGATGTGACATCTGAATTAGCTTGTATCTTTGGGTGTGCAACCTCTAAAGAGAAAGGAGGTAGCACAGGAATATATACACTGAATTTATACAAAGAATGCTTTTGACTGCATTTGGTCAGCTGAGATCCTCCATTCTCTATTTCTCTCCTGTGTTTTCTAACTTTTAAAGCAAGTGTCTATCTCTAATGGTTTAAAATATATTTAGAAAGATATGCCAACTGATTTCAGAATCTAGTGGTGTGGCTGATAAAGTTTGAGTGCACAGCTTTGCTCAGTCTCTTTGCTATTCCCCAATGACTTCCAAACTCAGAAGGTATTGTGCATAATAAAGAAAACAGGAAAAGGGGAAGAAATTATTTGTATTAACTCAGAATTATATATTATTTAATGAATATGAAACATTTTACCTTCTGTTAAAATCATGTACATATTTGTCTGGAATCTGAAGCAGATAGCACACATTACCAACTGATGTTGTTTTTTCTTAGTATTTTCTGGAAATATGTAGTCTTTTCTCTTCCTCCCTCCTCTTTATTGCATTTATCTTCTTTACTTCCTTTCTTGCTCCTCCTGAGATGGTAAGGCTTTGGGGGTATATTTAAACATTAAAAATGGCCTTCCTGCTTGGCAATTCTTATATCTGTCATGATGCAATCAATCCGATATGTGATTCACTAATTGATTATGCCTTTGACTTAGTGCCAAAACTGAATGTGTTGCCTTACATGTTAATAAATGGTGAGAATTATGTTGCAGTAATTGCTCTTGCAATTCTGTGTCTGTTTAGGTAGAATGATTAATTTGCTCCACACAAGCTGTAACGTGCTAGCAGCAGCATTAGGGTAGATAGATAGGAGAAAATATTTAAAATGGCACACAGCTCCTATTTTATTTAACAAGTATGATTCATTGCTATATTGTTTGGAATATAAAGAGGGAAATCTCATACTTCATGGTAAGCAGAAAAAGGAATTCCTTCTGCCATGCTTACCCTTTAATTGGATGAGAGAACAGGGCAACATGCTTCAACATAAGAGAAAATATAAATAAGTTGCAAGTGGAATATGATTAAGCTCTGAATATGTCTTGGATAGAATAGAAAGGCATTTGAAAACCAAGTAGGGGATTATGTGATTTCTCAAAGAACAAACTGCAGAGATTAAATAGCTCAAATGCCAATAAAAGAGCTTCATTTAGAGCTAACCAAATAATATTCTGCAATAGAAAAAAAATTAGTTCAGCCATAGTTTAACATTATAGATAGTCCTCGTTTAGCGAGTACAGTTGGAATCATCAACTAAGTCTTAAGGGAAATGGTTGCTTATGATCTTACGTCAGCTTTCCTTCACTTTACAGACCTGCAAAAGTCATAAATCTGAGTACTAATTGCAAACTTACTTTTTTATCACTTTAACTGTGAATGGACACTGTATACTGCAGTTGCTAAATGAGGACTACCTGTGTCCAATTATGCACACTCACCCAGCACAAGAAACCCTGGATGCTCAGGAGCTCTAGGTTAGGATGTTAAAACTTTTCCCTTACAGATACAGTATTCCAGTTCCTTCAGCTTCAACCAACATGGCCAATATTGCCAACAGTCACTGTAGTGTTTTTTTTAATGCAACAATACCATTAAAGTCAGGGTCGTCATTACTGCTCAAGGTTGAGTAGAGACAGCAGAGAAACAGCTACCTATACTTTTTAAAACAAGACAGAAATCCAGTTCATGGAGCTTATAACAGCAGGAGGGGAAAAAATCAGTACCCACTCCTGGCACAGCATAGTGTCTGCATTCAGAGATTTGTGACTCATGCAAGAAATCAGAGTTTAAAAAATTATGGCCACCTTCTATCAACCCACCTTCTGTGCAGAACAATGATTTAACTTAATCAGGATTTGTTAAACTGACCACAATACTTTGGTTCATATTTCAGACTAAGTTATGATTATGATTTTAGAAAGGTGTGTTTCATGTAACATGCCAAGTCAAATCATATCATGGCATTATTTGTGTTGGGCATAGATGTAGCCTCTTTCTTGTTGGGACTACTTCTACACCTTATCTTAGTGGGCTACAATAATAAAAAATCTTGTTCTGATATTGTTTTAGTGGATTACTGTGTATTTAATACCGACTTTAACTGAAACAGTCTAATGGTTGTTATAACATATGTTCATCAAAACAAAGGGTCAGTGTGTCTTCACTCAATTTTGTAGTTTTCTCTTGCTCTGGCTGAGCTGGCTCCAGCTCAGACATTTTATGGCCACCTGTGAGTCAATTCAGTCACATTTGCATTTATGGAAATGTTCTGCACAGAATCCACGTAGACTTGCCAGAGGTCTGCCAGACTACATAGAACAAATTGCTATAGTTTATGATTTGGCATTGTCAGCTGGATTCTACATAAGGGTTATTATGAATGCAAAATCCTGCCATGGCCAGTAGACTATTAGTGAACTTTGCACAAGTCACAATCTCTCATATGCTCCTGCAATTGCATAACCATAAAAGATAAGAATAATTGACACAATAATTGAAATCTGTCTCTTGGCAGAGATATTTTTCTAAATATGGGTGGGTAATTTTTCTTCCTACCTTCTTTAAAATTATAGTCTGGCTTGGTGATGTTTTACTAAGAGTAAACAGGCAGCACATTACTAACAACACAACAAGAGCCCATTGAGTGTAGCAGTTAAAGGCATCAGGCTGGAAACCAGGAGACTGAGTTCCAGGCCTGTCTTAGGCTGGATCAGTCCTCCTTAAGCCAAGGAAGAAAACAGTGGCAAGCCACTTCTGAAAAAAATTGCCAAGAAAACTTCATGGACTTATCCAAGCAGTCTCCAGGATTTAAGATTGACTTGAAGGCAGGAACACACACACACACACCAAAAAAATCAGCTTGATTGTTTATTACATTAGAAATTCTGCACCACAAGAATATTTAAGTTATTTTATTAACTGACTAAGGTGCGATTTAAGGTGTGATTTACTATTGCTGTTTTGTTACTTTTCCTTGTCTGTAACTCAATGAACTTTTGGTAAAGCAGAAAACTTGCTTCTAGCTCAGAAGTCTCTTGTTTGAGCAGTATAAAAGACACAAGAGAGAAGTAACCACTGTCTGAGCTAAATTGGGGATTACAAAAACCCAACTTTTAAATCTGAACAATTGTGTACACAATTGCATCTTAGAACCAAGTCAGGGATTTATAATACAACTGAAACATAAACAAAATACTGTGGGATACAATAAGTGCATACCATCTCATTTTCAGTCCATTTATCAATAATGCAAGCTAAAGGCAGTTTTGTGCTCTTAAGCAATGTTTACTTTTATGTCCATTAGTTTAAAATAGAATGTGTAACTTTTTGCAACCAAAGGTTATACTTGGTTTTAGCACATCAGGAGATACAATCCAAAATATGAGTGGGACCCAAGGAAAATGTGCTAAGTGATGACAAAAATTATATAACATTTAATTTTGATCAAGATGTAATTAAGCTTCAATTAAATTAAATATATTTTAAATGATTAAGTGATTATAATTATTTCCATGCATTTAAAAATTCATGTCACATTAAAACTAAAGATTTTGGAAATGCTGTTAGGAATACAGTCAAGGCTTCTGATGATGTATCTCTGCTTTAGAGATCACACCTGGTTGATTCTTAAGGAGAAATATTCTGAAGTGAAAATAATATTGAATGCTAATGAGTTTTTCTCCATGCCATGTTGGTAATTTATATTCCCAAATGCCAAATTAAGTACAAGTAAAAGTATGCATTCTTAACACCAATACACCCATTTCTCTATAGCTGCAGGTATTGTCAGCATTGAATCAATTGGATGATAAATTATTCTTGCATTTCCTCTGGGCCAATGGTGTTTCAGTGCTTCCGCTGGATAGCTGCTGGCAGCCCCAGAGTGTAGCAGAATTGGTGTAGAACCATAACACAATTACAGTGCCTGTCACAAGAAAGTTCACGTTGCTCCAGATTTTCAGGCAGAAAATTTGTTGTGCTGCATATTAAATTAATTTTCTTTGTTGACAGCACCCGCCCTTCCACAGAAATAAAGAAAATTCCAATGTGTGTTAGAGTCCCAAAAGCTCCTCAGTTAATTATGAAAACCTGTAAACATGAATAATGACAAAAAGATGACAAGAATAAAGCAAGCAAGCTGCATCCCTGGCACAGCATCAAAATAATTTACAGGGCCTTCAATAATCCAGCCTCTCCCTATAGGCTGACCTTGTTTTAATCACAGTTTATTGCAGATTGTTTCCAGTGCACTCTATAAATCTGTCCCCATGAAATCTATTTCAGTAGCGATGGCAAAATGAAAATTCCCCTTTCCCCTCCCTTGAGACTTCATGCTGATACGTGACAAATGAGTTTCACGAGATTATATTTAGGCACAGGTATGACATGCTTCCTTCCAATACTGCAAATACTTGTGATGAGAAGCCTGAAGCTATTCCTGTTTTCCGAAAAAGCAGGATGGATTTTAGTTTTAGGGGTTGATTGCTTGCAGGCTTGACTAATAATAGGACGATCTCTTTCTGGGATCAGGTTTTGTTGTGGTGATCCATGGTTAAGTTTTGGCATAATAAGGCAGTGTACAAAGTTAGCACCCATCTCACTTCTAGATGAATGAAATATTTTGAGGAATCCTAAGGGAGATAGAAACTCAGAGCTCCAGCTCCCTACCCTCAGCAGATATTTAGTGCCCATTAAGAAAGACTGGGCCATCCTTTCTACAAGCCCAAAGACCTTGGGCGTCAGGGTGATGGGATTATCCCTCACTCAAGATCCAAACCAGGGCAAAGCCATTAAGACACAATAGGAATTGCCCAACACCCTTTCAGAACACAAGCCTCTTTGTTACATCATCACCCTCCAAACTTCAACCAGACAACCTCAGCTATGACCCATGGGAGTTTGATAGCAGCCAATAGAATACATGTCCTTGCATAGTAACAGGAAGCTCAAGTTCAAAGCCCAAGAGCAGGTATAAATAGCCCTCACTCGCAACTCCATGTGGTTAGCTGCCCAGAACCGCTCATGTGCTTCACCATGAAATCCACCTTTCCAATCAGCCTCCATGTTTCCAGTGTCTTTCTCCCAGCTTGGAACTGAACCAGATGGATATTTCTTCCAACAGCAGCAAATGCCTGGCAGGGGAGCGGTGGGATAGGCAATAGGAAAAGCTCTGGTTTGTCACTGGATCTGTCCGGTATCATTCACCTCACCCGTTGCACTCAGATGCAACAGAAAGGGCACAGCATTACCTGCGCTAGAAGAAAATTTGGCTAATTTTGGGACAAAATCTCTTGGGCCAGCAAGAAACTTGTGACCTCCCCTGAAAAAGACAAGAAAAGATGATGTTTTCTTATGGTACAGAAAGCTCTCCACATCCCAGCAAGTACTGCTATAACTGTTGTCTCTGCTTGTGACCTTCATTATCCATTAGCTTTCAGGTGCAGTTTATGGTGCAGCACTTCAAGCTTTAGAGCTTCTACATTCTCAGGAGCTATTACATATCATTAGCTAAATTTCACTTATTGGCTTAAGCCAGTAAATAAATTTGACCATTTTCAAGTTCAAGTCCTTTTATTTTATTTGCACACCAAGTTCATTTCTATCTATCACCTTCTTCCCAGCAACCAGGGTCAAGGAATGTGGTTGAAAGCTTTCTGTTGTGCTGGAAAGATAGCAACCCCCATCATTTGTCTACCAATTGGGACAATTGCATACTGCTTATTTCTTCTTCTCTGTCTGAATTTAATTAAATTGCTATCAAAAAGCCTTTTGTACCTAATGCTCATAGGAGCACATTTGCACATTCACGTCGGAATATTTCTCTGTTCCTTTTCTAAAGTGGATTCAGCTAGTCTGGAAATAGTTAAGAATTTAATTTTCTACAATGATTTGCATAAAATATAGAACTGTCTCCATCCAGAGCTTAGAATTATTTTCTCCTACGTTTGGAGTTGGTTGTGAGCTCTCCCAATTTAGCTTTCATGGAGAAATTGTTTTGGTGGGTTTTTTTTTGTTTTTGTTTTGGCTGTGTTAATTGGCAACGTTGTTGTTGATACTATTTGGATTCATGCACTGCAAAACTCCTAAAGAACTCATTCTATGGGTTAATTTGTATTCCTGCACCAAACAGGATATTGGAGTCAATAGTATAAATGGCCCATTCCATTTTTTTTTCTCCTGAAAAAATATCATGGATACGTTCTAACATAATAAGCACATTTTAGTAAAGGCATTGGCTTCACCTGAGTTCAGATGATTCCAGATTACAGAAATAACATTCTGACATACATTCTAACACATCAGTTTTACCAGGTTTGAAAAACCACATTGTGTTGTGACTTGTGTCACCCAAATCCATGGATGGTAATCTCTGGAATAGAAACTTAATAGTTCAGAATCTAATGCAAGGTGGGGAACAATGGCCTTTTTATGACTTGTGGACTTCATCTCCCAGAATTCTTGAGCTACCCGTGCTGCTCAGGAATTCTGAGAATTGAAGACCACAAGTTATAAAGGGGCCATCATTCCCCACTCTGATCTAATGGGTTGTCTGTTTTTGAATACTACTAATAAAAGTAAACATTCTGATGTGTTCAGGTTGAGCAATTGTACACTTGGAAATTATTTCATTAATTAATGGTCAGTTGCCAGGCCACAGCTGAAGGTCTCAGGAGTCTAAAATGTCATTCCAGTGGATTTTGTACATTATTAGACTTGTTCAGATGCCTCGCACAATAATAGAGAAGTTTTAATGTAGTCATTTCCCCAATGAGGGTTTTTCCTCCTTTACCCAGGGAATTCTAAGCATATAGAAGTATTGAGTCATTCTTTCTGATTTTGGCATTTGACTCTTTTCATGAAAAGATATCTTCGTGTAGGTGGATCTTTTTGGTGTGTTCACAAGGTCATTTCCTGGAACCAGGTTCCAAGATGAACAGGAAGAACTCAATAATAGTTTTTATTCTATTATACAAAATGTGGACAGTCAGAAACATTGCCATGACTCAAGTTCCAGACTATTCTACCTGGATAACAGAATCTTAATTTACATTATAGCCTTGGTTTGTGTGTGTTTTTTAAATGAAGCAAATAATCACTGATAATTTCATAATGATTTTGCTTTCACTTATTTTTTATATATGGGAAACTTTGGTCATTTTTAATGCTGTTTCTTAAAGTCTTGTTCAACCTCTCATAGCAGAACATTTTTAAAAAAATAAGATTGCCATATGAAAAGGTCAGTCCAAAGATAATGAAACTGTACAGAATTCAAAAGATTAGTTCTGCCCCAGAAAGGGGTCTGGATAGGAAGTGGGGCAGTCATCTCAGCTAAGTTCACCTTAGTCTGGCAATAACCTCTGTTCCTTCTTCCTTGCCATTAGAGGAAAATAGTTTGCATTTAGTTACTTTTTTAAAAAACTTCCTATCTTCTATGCAACTCTGATATTCTTTTGTAGTCTCCCTTCCAAGTATTCATAGGACCAATCTTGTTTAGTTTTTGGAAGTTAGTCAAGGTCACTTATTTATTGACCCTAACTGGGCTTCTTAAGAATAAAAACTCTTAAATGGCTTTCAGTGACATCTTAGCTCTTCTTACACACTCAGTCACTTAAACTGCATCGACTACATTGTTTTTTCATTAAACCTCAGGGGCATCTCGTTAGAACTGAAAATAATTTCAGAATACATAAAGAATTCATTGTTAAAGGACATAGAAATGGCCAAACTGGCTTCGGTGGAATAAATGTAAGTCCTAATCATGGAGTCTAATATGAAGCATTATATCTGATACCTAGATGACATCAATAGATTGCAGTTCCTGAATCAAAAGTGGAGGGCTATGATATAGCCTTTGTGGGATACAATTTGCAGCACTAAACACACACAAACATGCATACAAACACATCGGTCTGCTTCACTAGAGGCTTTTTGTTGTTGTTCCTTTGACTTTCGTCATTGACTTTGGCTTCTCTCTACTAAGGAGCAAGGGTTTTTTGTTCATTCTCTTTCCTTCCTTGTCAAATTTATAAAATATATCCTTGTTTGCTCGTGGTACACCAATCCACAGGGGTTAAACATACTAATACAAGAAAATGAAAACCTACATAAAATACCCAGTGAAAACAAATCATTTTGTGAAGTTAAGAGTGTGCAGCAGGATGTTAAGTATTCATGTCATTTGGCTGAGTTACTATTTTTATCACTTGAATTTTGAACAAAAGGATTTTTTTTATTCAGCAAAGATTGAATGTGTAATGAAATACCTCCTGGCAAATAATCCATTGGATTTCTGTTGTCTGCATGTGAATTAGAGAGAAAAGGAAAATTAAAAATATATGCTATCAACAAAATCACATTGAACCAAACTCCCTGAGACAAGAATCAAATTAAAGAATTGGAAGAAAAAAGGTGGCTGTTCAGGACTAGAGGAGGCTCATCCTTAAAGTTCAGTGGATGACCTTGAGTCGCTATCCTTATCACGGGGAAAGCTAGAGAGAACATTGCTCACTGATTTTTGCTCCTTGGAAGAAAAATGACAGATGCAAATGCTCAAAGTTTTGGATGTGATCTCTGAAAATAAAAACTGAGCTTGTTAAAGAAGGAGGGACCTGTTGGAATTCAGCAAAAATGCTTTACATTCTTAATTCACTAAGAAGCTTTAGGGCAAGGTCTCCAACCTTGGCAACTTTAAGACTTGTGGACTTCAACTCCTCAGAATTGAAGTCCACAGGTCTTAAAGTTGCCAAGGTTGGAAACCCCTGCTTTAGGGTATATTAATGTGGCCACTTTTATGCTGCCACATCAGAAGAAAGACATTAAAATTATCATAATGGTCATTTTTGTATATATATTTACAAGGATTAATGCATCTTTTTAAAGTTTAAAAAATTAAGTACATCTATCAATAAGGTGGGCATTTATGCCCAAGTGACTGATGAACCTGTTCAGTTTGCTGTGCAGGACCAACTATTGATTAAAACATCTACTAGAATACCTTTCTATAGTTATTTACTCTTAAATGGACCTCCAAACAAGAATGCCTCCAAACAAAATGTTCTTTTAAAGTTCCTTCTTTAAAAAAAATGGTTTTTTTTTTAATTGCAACTGAGCACAAGGGCAGTTTCTTCAAGTAGTCTATGAAAATAGATTTTTTTTTTTAAATAAAAAAGGGGGAATGGGGATGAGAAAATCGGGATGAGAAAGCAGGCTTTCTTGTCTATTTCTTAAAAATAGGCAGTAGACACAACCACCAGAAATAAGCTGAGCTAGAAGACTATTTATTAGCATCATGGGTCCCAAGATATTTAGCTATTGCTGATGAGAACTCAAGTTGTTGCTGGTGCATTAATGAATTTTTGTTGAAAAACAAATGTTGCCCATATTAATGCACAGTGTGTGCTTTAAAGCAAAACAAAAATTCTTGGAAGCTAAGGCTCTTTACACCAATTTTTTCCCCTTTGTGTTTCAGTCTTGAATCAGTAGTACTTCATTTAACTGTTAGAAAAGGCACTTCTCAAGTGAAACTTCTAAACAATTAAATAAATGTTATCTAGTAATATGAGAATAAAAGACAAGTATCGATCTGATGAAAACTGATGATCACAGCAAATGAAATTTATAACCAGAAAAGTCTAAAAGGGGAGATGAAAAATGATTTTTGGATAAAAAGAAGAAATCATTTATTATGGCACAATTGAATAAAATAAAACAAAACAAAACTTTGGTCATATGTATGAAGTAAGTCTGTGTTTTCACATATATTCTCCCAAACATTCATGTATTCAGTAATTTATACATATTAATTTCCCGTATTTATTTTCTAGTTCAATGTCCATAAAAGCCAGTAGAAATTTCTAATTTCATCATAATGTTCATCTGCAATATCTTTTGGATATGGATTTGACCCCAAAATTCATTTGCTTTTTCACAAGTCTACCATGCATGATAAAAGGTTCCCCTTTTATCACACAGATTTTCACACCTCCAACACTGATTTGATATTTCTTTGTACATTTTTGACAGCTTGACCAGTGTCATATCTATGATACATCATTTTATTTTTTTAAAAAAAAAACCTCTTACATTGTGATACAGTCTAAATTTAACACTACTTTCTTACATTTTTCCCATGTATCCATATTTATAACTAGCTTTTGCATCCTCAAGTAAATGTGATCTGGATGGCATTACAATTAGGTTGCTTGAAAACTGTACTCAAGCAGTGTTCATCAATAGTTATTCATCACATTGAAGTGGTATCAAGTAGTGTGCCACAAAGATCAGTTCTGGATTCTCTTCAGCATTTTTATGAATGACCTAGATCAATAGGAAGAGAAAATGCTTATCAAATTTGCAGATGTTACAAAATTGGGTGGCATCACTAATACTGTAAGACAGAAATACAATTAAATGACCTTGATATGATATGGAAGGATATCATATGAAAATAAGAATAAATTGGTAACAGAGTAATGTAGAAAATTTTACTTAGAAACAATATTTAAATGCCAGGTGTAGGATCAGATAATAGGAGTTGTGAAAATATTGGAATAGTAGTCAGTGGCAAATCTGAGCCAGCAAAGTGAATTGGTAAAAAAGAAAGAGAGAGAGAGAGAGAGAGAGAGAGAGAGAGAGAGGGAGAGGGAGGGAGGGAGGGAGGGAGAGAGAGAGAGAGAGAGAGAGAGAGAGAGAGAGAGAGAGAGAGAGAGAGAGAGAGAGAAAGAAAGAAAGAAAGAAAGAAAGAAAGAAAGAAAGAAAGAAAGAAAGAAAGAAAGAAAGAAAGAAAGGCAGTCCTAGGTTGTATTATACACCAAGTATTATTTCCAGATCACGGGATGTAATCATTTCACTCTATTCTGCTTTGCTCAGATCTCACCTCAAGCACTATGTTCAGTTCCCAACATGACATTTAAAGGACTCTAAGAAACTGGGATAGGTTTAGGAAAGGTGAAGAAGATTGAAAGATCTGGGCAGATTTAGAATTGAGAAAAGACAGCTCAGAGGGGATATTTCGCATAGAAAGTAAAGATCTGTTTTCCATTATCCCAAAGTGCTGGAATAACAGATACAAGTTAGAGAAAAGCAGAAGTTCAACAACAGAAGAGTTATTCACAGTTCGGAAGCCTCCTTTTTATTAGCTATGTTCAAAGAAAGGCTAGAGAGCCATCTGCCTGGGATGCTTTGATTTGGATTCCTGAATTGAGAAAAATATTAAATGCATCGAGAGTAGTTCTATTGTATTTAATTAATTTGATCGGGTCAAATTTAGCGGTTCTTCTCTTTGACCTGTTCCCACCCATTTTTTGAACCTAGTAACCCTTTTAAAAATGCTCAGGGTGGTTTTAGCCACCCAAAAGTATACTCTACTCCCTTGATATAGAACTACTTAATGGGTTTAGAGTGAATGAGGTTTTCACATCACTTAATCTTTTTTAATCACTGTGTGACAGGAGCCCCTGATAAGGAGCAGCAAACAAGTTCCCAGAAGACTGGAATAAATAATCATTACTGATTCTAGTTTTAGATAATGGTGGCTTCATCCGTAATTACTGCTTGTAAGAAATCTCAGGGTGGATAAATTGATATACAGTAAGAAAGAAAGACATTGACAGGCTTTGACTTCAGCAGAAGCTGAAATTAACTGATATATTAGTGGGTCAAACATTCATTGTTTTACCAACCATCACTCAGTGGCACTGTGTAAGACCTCTTTTTCTCTCTTGAACTGGTCATATTTTGGTAAAATGGTTAATTATCCAACAAAAGCCTAATCTGAATACAGTACAAAATTAAGAAACAGGAAAAATATATTAAAATAAGAACCACACTGCAAGACAGAAATAAAATAAAATAAGAGTGGCTGAAAAGAAATAAAATAAAATAAGAGTGGCTGAAAAGGAATTGTGACATAAATAATAACCTACTCCATCTTATTGGCTACATACGGTTTTCATTAGTCAGAAGGTATTTTTTTTAAATTTCCCAGGAAAAGAAGCAACAGGTATTCATAAAAATAAGTGGATAAATCCAAGAGATAGATGACATCTCATATCATCTCTGAGTATACTGAATGGGACTGAAGGAAATTGGAAATTGGAAAATTAACATCTGGAAAGCTGCTGGTTTTCCATCCTTTATCTTAAAATTCCCCATGATATTTATGAATTGGCAGGAGCGGGGATGACTTTCACTTGCCTTCTAAACTTTGTTGGCTCCAAGTGTGAGAAATTAATTCAATTATTAATTGTTATCTAAGTCTTAGTATGGAAGATTTCAAAAACTGGTCTTTCAGCCTGCAAAAAAATTGATGTTGCATCAACTGGTTAGAGGTGTGGTAGCTCAGTAGCTTAAAGACATTTGAGAAGGCCTGTGCTCTCGTAATTCGAGTTCTAGCGCCAGGTGATGGGGTGAACTAATGTCACTTGTCTTGGCTTCTGCCAACCTAGCAGTTCAAAATCATGCTACATGCAAGTAGGTAAATAGGTACCACTTTGGTGGGGAAATAATGGCACTTCATGCATTAGTACAAACCCAACTGGTGCCAGACCTGCCCAAATGTGCCACCTGAAAATGAGGCAACATCAATGGAGGAAGAAAGCCCTGAATGATGCTGCAGAACGCTGTTAGCATTCTGAGTGCAGAGCTAGTTCACCCTTTATAGTACTCTTCTGGATATGTTGTGGTTAGCTGGCTGCAGGTGCGGATGGCTGAGGAGGGCGAGGACTCAAATGAGGAGCCAGCACCATTAGGGAGTGGACTGCTGCCTTCAGAGATTGTGGGGGCTGGCAGCAGCAATGAGGAGGTTCCCAAGGAGCCTGTGCCAAGTCCGTGTATGCTCAGGGCTGCTCTCAGGAAAGAGCAGCTTCAGCAGCACAGGCGACTTGGGAGTAAGGCTGTAAGGTAATGGGCCTTTCTTCAAGAAGATAAAAGCCAGCTGTGAATTGGACATTCTTTGCAGGAAGCAAAGACGTTTTGAAACTCGAGCCTCATGGACATTGCAGTATCTTAGTTGGTATTTGAAGACTCTTGTGTTGTAAAATATTTCTAGGTAACTTTATCTGTTATTCTTGGCAGCCTCGCACAGTTTTGGTGAGGCTCGTGCTTATCAAAGTTAATTAGTTTGCAGCAGCCTTTTAACTGGGGATTCGTAAGAATCATTAAAAGGTTTCTGTTCCCTTTGGTTCATGTTTGTTTTATTGGAAAAGGGTTTGGGTCAGAACAGGATATTGTGCAAGCATGAATTGAACAGACTAGCAATCTTAGGTAGCCAAACAACTACTTTGTAGTAATACAGGAGTCTCCTGGCTCATGTACCATTGCCACATGCTAAATAAATGAATAATGCATCAACTGGTAGCTCTGTATATCATTCATTTAATGGTTTGCCATGCCAAGAGCTGGTCTTTTCTCGGGAGCAAACATCCGAGCCTTACCACACACTCTTTCTGGTTGCATCCGATCTCTTCTTGATTGCACTTGATCAGCGATGTTTTATTATTTTAAATGGGTGGTTGTGCTATTTGCACTGAAAATGACATTTTTCAGACAGGACTGATTTTTTAAAAATATAATACACAAACATTTTTTCAATATAATCTCAAGACAGAACCCAGAAAAAGTGAAAAAAAAGTGAGAGGGTGTAGTAATTTCAACTGAACCAGCATTTGGAGCCAAAGTTTTGTTGTTGGGAGGTAAAGAAAAAAAGGTTCTTCTTTTAATTTAATCTACAAAAGCTGAAAAGTGTTATGGTAATACAGATAGTCCTTGGCATACAACTGTTCATTTAGTGACCGTTCAAAGTTACAATGGCACTGAAAAAAGTGACTTATGACCATTTTTCACACTTATAATCATTGCAACATGCCTATGGTCACGTGATCAAAATTCAGATGCTTGCCAACTAACAACTTTATTTATGTCCCAGAGCCATGTAATCCCCTTTTGTGGCCTTTTGACAAGCAAAGTCAATGGGAAGTCAGATTCACTTAACAACTGTAATGATTCGCTTAAACAACTGTGGCAAGAAAACCCATGGCCACTGCATATAAAGAAAATCTGCTCAAAATGTTCTATCAATGGCACCTTCCATCAGCCAGACTGGCCAATATGTTCAAAAGTCAGTCCCCAAATTGCTGGAAAAGTTCAATAGAATGGGGAATGTATTACCATGCGTGGTGGTGCTGCAATAAAGCGCAGGAGTATTGGCTTAGGACAGGGAAGTGGCTGGAGGAAATGTTGGGTCTTTTTTAAAAAAAAAAAACAAGTTTTATTTTTCAAGACAAACAATACATAAATACACATAAACACAAAACACAAAAATATAAAAAATCTCTTTTCTGAAAGTTGCTTAATCCCGGGTTAAAACTCTTGGTACAGACACAAATTCAATTTCATATTCATTTTACATACCATTTCATATCTTCTTAACATTTTCAATTTTCTATATAACTTCTCTCCTTTAAATTTTCTCAATTTTATTTTATTTTATTTTTTTATCTCCTCTCAATTCATATCGTAATATTTATTATTCTTTGTCTGTTCTATTCCAGCCAATCATTTATTTTTCTTCTTTAAAAAAAAGAAGTACTTCTCCTATACACTATATGGAGTATGATGCCTTTATCTTTTTCCCCTATATTTATAGTACTTAATATAAAATACATAACATACATTGGGATTCTGTCTGGTACATTCTAAAATTATACTATATTATCAAAAATAATACAAATCTATTCATTAATATTGATATTCATTCATATCTTAGATGTTTAACTCATTACTTTTCAATTAAATCACATGCTTTTATGAGAGCCCTATTTTTCAAAATTATTCCCCCCCCCCACATCACATATTATAGCTCAATATTTCATTGAAATGTTCCTCCTTCTTCTACTTCAAATCTCATTTCACAAAGGGTTTGCTAATATACCATCTTCTAATTATTAATATTAACAATCATTTATATCTTAAACATTTTATCCATTTCAATTGAAATTCAATTGAAATTCCCTTTGTGGGAACACTTATGCTTTCCACGATTATTACCCCCCCACATCACAATCTTGAATCATATTTCATTACAGTACTCCCTTTTTCTTAACAAAAATTTCACTTGTTTATGTTAAATATTTTATCACATTTTAAACTACATATTATTTCTAATTTTCTATAATTACTTCTAAATACAGATATAAAAATACAATCTTATGTACCTTTCTAGAATCCCATTAACAATAAGACTTATCCATTATCTCTGAAAAACTTTTGCTTCTTAATATCTTGCTCCCCACCATTAAGGCTTCTCATCCCTTCCTTTCTCCCTTGCTTCTTCTTCTCCTTGTCCTCTTTAACCCCTTGTCTCCCCACCTCCCTTTTATTCTGCTTTCCCCCTTTCTGTTGTTTCTTAACATAATGTCCCTTTTTCACCTTATTCTTCTCTTTTTGGGCTGTTTTCCCAAATCTTAAAGACCTCCGCTTTTTCCCTTCTCCAATCAAAGTCCTTTTCTCATCAAAGATGGCTTCTTCTTCTTTGTCCCCATTATCCTCATTCTGCTTCACATAAATATAAACCGCCATTTCTAAGTATTGGAAAATAGTGCCAAGTCCATCTTCCCCTCCTTGTTTTTCTCTTTCAAATTTTTGATATATAAGTTCCAATTCATCCATAGATGATGCCATTGTGTAGAGAAAAAGTTTTTCCAAACAACCACCCAGATGATTTAATCAGAAGTAATTTCCAAAGGTTCCAAAATCACCAAACAATCCAAACAGACTGTTTCTTTTAGATACCTTCTTCTTCTTGACTTTCTCTTTCTGGGGTTAAAGTAATCACAAATCCTTTTCAAATATATTTTTTGGAAGTTTTTAAACTCTTTGCAATTCTAGGCAATCTTCTCCTTATTTTCAAATTTTGCTCAGATTTTTTTTTCACTCTCCCTTCCCACTCACAGCCAAAAAGATTTTTTTTTCCCGCTGTCACTTTAGGAAGGAGAGTCGAACAAAGAAAAAAAAACTTTTCCCTTTAAGGTATTCGCAGCTTGTAACTCTCGCAAGGAACAATAGATACTTAACAGCTTTCAAGGTTCCAAGTCACTTTCTCCCGTCTTGTCCCAGTTAGAAGCAACTTTCACTTTTCTTTCAGCTTTCTCCCTCCTGCACTTGCTTACCCGGCTGCAGCTTTCTTCGTGGCGGCCATTGCTGACCGCCGTTCCTCCGCCTCGGGAAAAGGGAGTTTAGCCGGCTGGGGAAGGGGTTTGTGGCACCCCCAAACCCCTTGCCGGATCCCCCCTATCTTCTGCTGCCTCTACAGGGCAGCTGTATCCCCCAGATCCAAATGGATCGGGGGAACCTTGGCGGTGAACGCAGCAGGGATCGCACAGTGGCAAATTCCTGCCGCCGCCGAAGGCTAGCAAACCGGAAGTTCGAAATGTTGGGTCTTAAAGTAGATCACCTACCAGAATGCTTTCTATTAGGAATTATGTCAAAAAATATAAGAAAGATGAGCTTTATTTGATTATACATATTATTACTGCAGCAAGGATAACATTTGGCCAGAACTGGAAAGAGACAGTTATACCAAGTGAAGAAGAAGTAATAAACAAAATCTTACTATGCGCTGAAATGGATAAGTTAACTCTAGAAATGAAAAACAAAGATGGCATGCTACGCAATTTGGGATAAATTCTATCATTGTTGGGAGCAGAGAGGAAGGTCTTAAGTTGGGAAAGGAGTTGTTGAAAGGGTATATGATTGGATGAGATGAAAAGAAGATGAATGACGTTAGAAATGTATTATATGAACGAACAAATGTATATATGTATATAGTTGAATAATTATTTATATTAAAACATATATATACGCAATATTGACCCAAAATCACATCAAACCGACTTCACCATGTTCAATAGTTTTAATTGTTTTGTTTAATAAAATGTTTAAAAGAAAAAGAAAAAAGAAAAATCGTAAAATGGAGCAAAACTCACTTAACAAATGTATCACTTTCACAACAGAAATGTTGGGCTCAGTTGTGGTCATAAGTCGAGGAACACCTGTATATCTGAAAGAGATCTTCTTCTAATTAAATAATGCCTGTGCTAGCTTCAAATTCCAGATTTCTAACTGTTGGTGTTTTAGGGATGCTGTTAGCAGGTAGTGTTTAATTACTCTTCCCTTAATGTCTACATGACTAACCTTTTCTTTTTCTCTCTTCTCCCTTTCCCTTCCCCTCTCTCTCTTTTGCTTTAGAAGGAGATGGCCGGAAACTCAAAGGTGCTATCCAGCGGAGTACAGAAACTGGACTGGCCGTTGAAATGCCAAGTCGAACTATCCGGCAAGCCAGTCACGAATCCATCGAGGAGAGTATGAACAGCTATGGATCCGAAGGAAAGTAAGTAGTGAGCAAAGAGATGAACGAGCACAGGTTGAAAAAACGAGTGGCTCTACACTCTCTGCAACTCATGCTTTTGATGGTTTTCCACCAGAATATATATGTAAAGGTGGAGTTTCCTTTACTTCATGTGCATCACTTTATATTTGTTTATATGAAATGCATGAATCAATTTAGCCCCAGTTTGGGGAGTCTGTTTTTGAGTTCTTTATGGTTTTGTTTGTTTTCATCAACTGAAATAACTATTTAACTGTTTTCTTTATTTGTTTATTTAAAAAAACCACCCAGTCTCAATCATTGCTGCTCTTATTCCTAAGGCTGCCTTCAAAAAAAAAAGCTTTTTTAACATATCCAAGTGTTTTCTAGACAGACTTGTCCTTCTGGATGGTTTATAATGTTATCTTTAAACAACATGTGATATCTAAAAGTCACACATTCTGATAAACAAAGCTCTGAGAACAATCTAGTCACGTAGAGAAAGCAGTGAAGTTTCATATATTAAAATCCTATTTTTAAGGATCAGAGTTGGGTCTGCTCTGCTCTTCCCTAACAATTATATTTCTTCTTTATTCATTATTGATATTCTCAATTTTAGCAGCTGTGGCCTCTCAGTGTCTTTTTTATGGAAAAATCAGCAATATGCTGAATTCTTTCCTCCCACAAGATCCACATCACTCTCGCTCAGAGCCATTCTGCCTCATAAAAATCTGGCGGCAATCTGGTTGAATCTTTTAAGATCAAAGAAAAGTGATAAATCCATGCTGGTGCCTGCCAAGTAATGCTTGCATTACATAAACCATGTGCTTAATAATCTATTGTATCGATATCAAACTGATCTCATGCCCTCTTTTTTCTCCTTTTTGAAGATAGGAACAACATTGCCCATTCCTTGGTCCTCTGGAACTATCCCCATCCTTTTTGAGTTTCAGAGTTCATGGAACAGAACCCTGAAATGGCATCTTTCAAGGTCTTTCAAGACTCTTGGATGCAAATGGTTTGGTCCTAGGGGCATATTTATGGCAGTTTACTGTCTCTTTGCATATCTACAACTCTTTGCTTTATATTTTCTTGTTGTTTCTGCCTTGAGGTCCTGGGAGATACTTCCTCTTGCAGGGCAAGATTGAACCAAAGTATATATCCCCATCACCTGTAAATATCCTACTATATTATCTGAGCAGCATTTACATTTTTTTAAAAATCAGTTTAAATTCTTTTTTAACTCAAGATACCCCTTTTTTTGCTCTTTTAACCTACATTCCTTTGGCATGTTTGCTTTTCTGACTCTTTTTTTCCAGGTATGAGGCCCTTGCTGGTATTTCTGCTTGATGATTTCACTCATCTTCCATTTCCTACACTTTTCTTTTAACTCTTAGCTTAGTCAAAAGCTCCTGCACATCCATAGCATTTTTAATCTGCCCCTCACATTGCTTTCTTCTTATTGGAATAGTAATAATAATATTATCTGGATCTGCAGAGGACACAATTTTCCTCTTCTTCCTCCTTTCTCCAATTGCTCTTTATTGTATGTTCCATCCTCTTAGCAACAATTGTTGAGATAATTCCCCGTTAGGAGAATGAGCGCATACAGGGAGACATATTGAGAGTAGTGTTTGAATAATACACATACAGCACACAGATACACTGTACAGTAAATGTAGGTTTTTACTTTCAGAAACATTAAGCAAAGTTCAAAACACAGTCCAAAGTCATTCACAGGTTAAATCAGTCAGTTTTCAGTCCAGGGATAATCCAATAACAAAGTCCAGTGTCAAAAACAGTTCAGTATCAGACTTACATCAAATCCATAAATAACAATTAGGAGGAATGGCAAAACTCTCCAACAGAAGGAAAACAGAGATTCACTGAGACTTCTTCTGAGACTAAGACTAAGACAACCCAGGTTTCTGGCCCCATCTTATGGCTGTTTGAGAAACCACACCCAACTACAATTTTTACATTTTCTTAAAGATACGGTATTAAAATGTCTATCCTGGTTTATATATTTCCAACCCAAATAACTGTTAGGTGACTTATATTCCTAACATTCTCCCCTTTTGGGTAGGACAATATATACAACCTTACATTCTAAGTCCATAATCTTCACAGCAAGCCTTATGCTTTGTAGAGCCTTGAGCCTTTGTAAAATGATCTGCTATATTGTTTTCTGACATACAGTATTCCAGCTTAATCATTTTACTTTGCACACATTGTCTCACATTTAAATATCTTAAATCTGTGTGTTTCGTTCTTGTCTTAACATCAATATTTGAAGCCATCTGTATTGCTGATTGGTTATCTTCGTAAACTACAATAGTTAACACATGGTTGCTACACATTATGGCCTCACCGCACAGTGTTTCAGGTAAACCTGAATCAGATAACATAGTGCGAGTCATGGCTTGTAATGTTTGCCCTCTTCGTTCTACAAACGAGTTATGTTGTGGTCTGTAAGGTGCAGAACGTTTATGCTCAACATCAGCCAATTTCAACATAGTTTGGAATCTTTTGTTAACAAATTTAGTCCCATTATCAGTAACTAAAGTAATTACTTTACTTTTCATTTTTCTCTCAGCAAACCTTAGCCAGTTAGAGAAATGTTGGAATGTTTCTGTTTTGTTTTTTATAAGATAGCAGAAACCGTATCGTGAGTAATGGTCCATAATACTCAAAATATAGCAGGCACCTCCTAAACTTGGTTTCTTAGGACCAATTATATCAGCAAAAACAACCTCTAAAGGTTCTTTGGTCTTAAACCCATTTAGTCTGTTTGCAGGAATAACCTTACTTTTCTCTTGGCTACAAGCATTACAGTTTAAATACTTGCTACAGGGTTTCAATTTTACTCCCTCTGACAATTCAACAGTTTGTTTGAGCATTTTGAAATTAATGTGCCCTAGACGTCTGTACAGTAAATGTATACATTCATCATGTGGCTTAACATTGTTATAAACTGAGTTAGCCATCTTCAACTGGTCATCATGTATCGCATATAAATCATTCTCTAATGTAGCAGTAACACTTTTACCCTCTTTCTCTACTGTACAGTTATCTCCCCTAAAGGTTACTACATAACCAAGATTAACTAAAGCCCTTACTGATAACAAATTAAATTTCAGTTTAGGTACATATAACATAGTTAAATATTTGTTTATACAAGAACAATATGCAGTACCTTCACCTGATGCGTTCATCTTTCATCCATTTGCCAATGACACATGTTGCTTACTCGTAGACATCTTTACAAACCTTTCTCTATCTTTAGTAATGCACTGCGATGCTCCACTATCAACAGCCCACAAATCATGGTTTACAGTTGAATTGCTAGACATAGCTAAACTAACATTCTTCTTAGCCTTCTGGTGTTTACTAGTATTCTGTCTTTTTCCTTTCTTACAGAATCTGTGGTTTATATATTTCCAACCCAAATAACTGTTAGGTGACTTATATTCCTAACAACAATCTCCTAGCACCAGTTGCTGGGACTAATCTTCTTCCCAATGTTCCAATTTCTTGGACCACTCTGAACCAATGTCCCCCTATGCTGCAAATTTTCCCCATCAATTGGCTTAAAAACAGACACTTAAGCTAGTCAGCCTGTAATTATCTTGATCTCGTCTCCATTCCTTTTTAAAAATGGATATTAACACTGGCCACATTTAACAGATAACAGATAATCAGAGTTGGAAGGGACCTTGTGTAGATCATCTAGTCCAGGGGTCGCCAACCTTTTGGACCTTAGGGACCACCAAACTCATAATTTTAGATCCCATGGACCACTAACTGGTTCTGTGGGTGTGGCCTAATTTGTGGGTGTGGCTTGGTGGTCATGTGACTGGCTGGGCATAACTTGTATGTAAATATTATAAATATTTATATAAATATTGAATTCTTTATAAAAAAGTGCAACTTTTACACAAAATCAGGCAAAGCAGGCAGGCAGATTGAGTTGTTCACAGAATCACAGATTCATTCAGTGATCTATCTATCTGCCATTGGCTAGCTCGGTCTGTCACATAAAATTTGCTTGCAAGCAAATTCACAAAATTAACTCACAACACACCATGTATGTAAATATTGATTTTTTTAATAAAAAAGAGCAACTTTTACCCCAAATCAGGCAAAGCAGGCAGATTGAGTTGCTCACAGAATCATTGAGTGATCTATCTATCTGCCATCAGCTAGCTCAGTCTCTCAAATTTGCTTGCCGTGAGTCTGCACTGAATTTGCTTGCAAGCAAACCTTCAGTCCTAAGATTCGGCTGTACTTAAAAGCAGAGCCGAAGATCTAAAGACTAGCTAGAAAGCAAGAAATCCAACCATTTCCTGCTTCCTAGCTAATCTAAATCTCCCAGCACAGCAGAACAAATGATGGTTGGAAAAAGGAAAAATAGAAATTTAGCAGGAAAGTTTACTGGGTAAGGAGTGGGCGGGGAGGGTTCTTGAGGGCCATGTGGGCGGCGCAGCCTTGTGTTTCTGCACAGCCTGGATTAATTGCTTTGGAGGGTGCTCTGGGGGTGAGATTTCTTTGCGGCCCACCAAAATTTTCTCATGGCCCACCGGTGGGCCGCGGCCCACCGGTTAGCGACCGCTGATCTAGTCTACTTTCCAGTTTTCCAATATAAAGAAGGGTATGTTACCTGTTTTTATTTAAAAGTTCAAAATTTTACATTCACATTTTTGAAGATCGTATAGATGACTCTTATGTGGACTTAGTGATTGTCTTCAGTTTGTCAGTAAAATCTAGGTTTTGGATCATGTCAATATTTGCCTTATTCTTCTTTCTTCCTGAAAAGACAGTTGCAAATAATTCATTCAATCTCCTCTGCAGTCCTTATTTAATTTTTGTCAACCCTTTCACTGTCTTATCATTCAGTATTTTGTCTGCCTCACTAGTTAATTTCCTTCTAACTGATACATAGACAAGTGACTCAGTTAATTTTTGAAGGATGGTTTAACACTAAGAATCTTTACAGGGTTGATTTTTCTCATCATCATATTACCCTCATCACTACCATCAAGTTGTTTTGCTGGGCAACTACAATACAACTTACATTCTCCATGAAAATGTCTCCAGCAGATGATTCTCCTGTGTAATTTTAATAATGCAGCTCTGCTCTTTGTCTGTATTACAAAGCTGAGATGAAATAGGAATGCTTTTTTATGCCTTTAACGGTGCTAAAAGCTGTTTGCCATGTGACAGCAGATCTTCCTATTCAGGATTTTCTGACTTTTCCTCAGAAACAACAAACACCTTGCATCATCTCAGCAGCTTTATTGCACAGTGTGCTGCTTTTACTTTCCAGCTGTGATCAGAGGGGAGAAGGCAATAACAGTGCAGTTCTAAAAATAGTATTGCATCTGGATAAAATATAAAGTTATTCCCTTAATGGCATGCACCTGTGGTCTTGGCAGCAAAGTCATGAGAATAAGAGGAGGAATGAAAGAATTTTAAAAAGCTGCCTCATATTCTAGACCTTCTCTTGTATTGATCCATAAAGGGTTCTTTTACATTATGCTTAAAATGTCACATTTGAGGTATATTTAAATAAACTAATGGGATGTAAGCATAGTGTGAATTTGTGCTTACCTGGAAACACTCATTTTCATTCTTGATAGTTTGCTTCCCTGAGGGTTATATTTTCCTTAATGTAAAATGTCAGTTGATAGACATTTATGCCTCTGAAGTATTCATGTCATGGGATTAATAACTGTTAATAAAACAGACAAAATGATGGCTCCATAAAACACAATAAAAGCAGAATTATTACCATATACAATTATTACCATATAGAATTCCTTAGTGAAAGCTTTCAAATTAAAAGGTTAAGGTTCCCAAATTCAGACACAGTCTCAGGTTTCTGATAACATCTCATTGTTGCAAAATTTATTGGCAGTTGGTGTGAGATGTGAATCCTTAAATTTATTCCAGGAGCAATCTCTCTTTTATTTTCTAGATTTGACATAGTTTGCTGTACTAGAGAATATTCTATATTATTGCCTTTTCTGTGTTCAAAGAAGGAAGGCACTAAATAAATATTTGCCATGGAATCTCCATTTTAATTTCCTTTTCAACTGATTGCCAAAACCAATCAATGCTAAAGGATTAATAAAGAAGTGTTTGAAGTAAGATTTCAGTTAAGGCTAACTAAACCTATATCATGGGAAATAGTATTGTGCAATTATTTATTTAAGACAATATTTGATTGATTGATTATGTGCCATTAAGTAATTTTTTACTCCTAGCAACAACATATGTAGATTTTCTCCTTGATGATCTGTCCTTAACCTATTCTTTCAAGTCTTCCAACAATGCACTGATTGCCACTGTAATTTATTTAAGGTAATATTGCTAAAGAGGAAGTGCATTGTATTTATATGATGTAATTATGGAGTCCTTGATGCTCTCTGAGCTTGGTTGTTTATTTGCAAAAATTGATGTAATTTCATTTTTCATAACCTATGGTTTGAATTAATGCATCCAGAATATATGTGGTAATAATGACAATGCATCTTCTGTCTACTTTCCTCCATGGTCATGTGTTGTTATGGTTTAATATAAGAACTCATACTTTCCATGTTAAAAGTTCAACATACAGTCCTGGCATCTTCACTAAGGATTGAATCTTTCCTGATAGAAACATTGCTTAAAATACTAGGCTAGATCTGACATATTAGAATGCAGTTTTCAACCCTGACTTTAATATTCTTTCAAATAGGAGATTTGAATTCATAAAAAAAAATGCTTGAGTAAACTAACAAAGAGTTACATTGGCTCACCTCTCTTTTACATTGCTTCTACCTTGACATAGTTTATATGGAAATAAGTGCCCTTCATACATAAAGCCATGTAGCTATTAGAATATATATCTATATATCTATATATCTACCCTGTTTCTCCAACAATACGGCCTCCCCCAATAGGAAGTCCCAGCATGTTTTATAGGCATGAAATGAAATTAAGCCCCTCCCCCCAAATTAAGGCCTATATTAAAACATGCGAAATGGTGGGGAATGGTGGGGGGGGGGCTTGCTGTTAGGAAGTACTTTTGTTGCACACCCGGATATGGTGCTGCCTGCGTTGATACTAAGTGCCTCACCAACACCGAGGTCAACATCCAAGCCATTGCCGCCCACCCGCCCAAAGATGCAAGGGGGGGGGAATTAAGTCACCCCCGAAAAGACGGCCTAGCCATTTTTTCGGGGCTCAAAAAAAAAAAAAAAAGACCCGGCCTTATTATATGAGAAACACGGTATATATCTATATCTAATCTCTATCTATCTATCTATCTATCTATCTATCTATCTATCTATCTATCTATCTATCTATCTATCTATCTAGGACCTGATGTTTTTGAGGCTGCCTTCTGATTTCCAAACCATGTCTGACAGTCAGGAAGAAACCAGATCAAGTTACAGCAAAGCACCCTGCATGGGGATATCTTTATAAAGTGTTTATTAATTTCATCTAATGTGAAATGCAGAGCTAAAATGCTCACTGTTATTTGCTATTTACATTTATCTTGATCCATCTGCATTTGTTTCAAAGGTCTGAGTACAACTTATTTGCAGGATTACAGTAGTTTTTCCCACATGAATCTGCTTCCATACAGCATGATTTCATGCCAAACACATGAATTACATCTTACTCATGTAAGAAAGTCCACAGGACAGAGGTCACTTTGTGAAACGGCATTATCATGTTTATATTGAGGCACATACTGAGGTATGAAAACAAATATCCACCCAGTTAGAATTCTTCCTTTATTGAGGGCCATACCTGGAGTAGTGTTTACAACTCTAAGCAACATATTTCCAGAAAAATGCTGACAAACCAATCAAAGGATGGCAACAAAGATTTGGAACAGAAGATTGAAGTAGACATGATAACCATGCTTGGATCCATAAAGAAAAGCTATAGGGAAGCTGCCTGGGAACTATTTTCCATGCCCACAGAAACTAGAACCAGAAACAAAGGATTTAAATTGTAGCCAGCTAGATTTTTAAAAAATATAAGGAAAAAAATTGCAACAGCACAACAAAGTATCTATGGAGGCTTTGGGTTCTATAGTTCTGGAAGTTTTGAAGAAGAGGCTCTCTTGGACAATTATCCTATATATCACAGTGCATTAAGCAGACTACTACCGTGTTTCTCACAAAATAACGCCAGGCCTTATTTTTTTTGACCCCCGAAAAAACAGCTAGGCCGTCTTTTGGGGGGTGACTTAATTCCCCCCCTTGCATCCTCAGGTGGGTGGGCGGCGATGGCTTGGATGTTGACCTCGGCATTGGTGGGGCACTTCGTATCGGGAGACCTTCCGCCACCGTTGCTTTCCTTTCTCCCCGTGCCGCTGTGGCGTTTGGAGCCTCACCGCATAGTTTGGCACAGCCATGTGGCATTTGGTGCAGCCACGCGAGGCCGGCCAGGGCTCCTTCCTGCAAACTGAGCCCGGTGCGGACACTCGGCTGAGGACAGGGAAGTGAGGCCCAGCGCAGCTGACAGGCGGGCCCTTCTGCCCGGCAGCGGAGCTCTGGCCAAGGCAGCGATAGCACCCACCCGTCCGCGGACAGGGAGGTGAGGCAATGGCAGCGCTGCTTCCCTGGCCGGCAGGTCCGGCGGACAGAACCCGAACCCGCACATCATTTCCACCCCTCACCCAGCCCATCCCCATCCCCATGCATCTCCAAACGTGCCGGCAGCTCCAAATGCTGCAGCGGCATGGGCATCAGGCAGAGGCGCTCACTCAGCGGGGCTCAGCTTGGAGGAGGACACATCGCGGGCCGTCGCCTCGCCTCCCTGTCCATGGATGGGTGCAGGGAGGAGCCCTGGCCAGCCCTGTGTGGCTGTGCCAAACGCTGCGTGGCTGCACCAAACGCCGCGGTATTGCTCCAAACGCCGCAGCAGCACAGGGAGAAGGGAAAGCAACAGTGGCAGAAGGTCTCCCGATACGAAGTGCCCCACCAACGCTGAGGTCAACATAGACAGCACCATATCCGGGTGTGCAGCAAAGTACTTGGTGACAGTAGGGAGGTTGGTGGCGAGACATGGCGCTCCTAACAGCAAGCCCCCTGTCATTTCCCCCCATTTCACATGTTTAATGTAGGCCTTAATTTGGGGGGAGGGGCTTAATTTCATTTTATGCCTATAAATCATGCTGGGATTTTCTATTGGGGGAGGCCGTATTGTTGGAGAAACACGATAGATGATCTTTGTGATTCTAATATGACCATTCTATTATTCTAGTTGGATTGTATGTGATATATCAATACATGTCTAAAATTCCTTTATAGACTTACAGTCATCATTTTAGCTGGGAAGCATAAACTTAATTCCCAAATCCTTACAACCCTTTGCGTATTCAGTCTGTATAAAGATGGTCTTCAGAATCTTTTTATGACTCTTTCATGTATTGCTGCCTTTAGAACTCTGGATGCAGTGAAGAGAAGGACAAGATTTATATCAGAGTATCACTGCTGTTCTTTCAGATTTGGAACCAACTCTGATAGAAATTCAGTAGGCTTTTGTTGTTGTTTTGTTTTTTCAGCAGATTATTTTTGTTTTATTGTCTCTGTGGGATGCTTGCATCTTCCTACCGTGATTAGATATTGTACTGAAACGATTTATTTAGCCACCGTAGGAATAGACTGCTGAAGTAGACCTTTGCACTCATTCAGCACAATGTTTATGATGCTTTTATGAGAGTATATGTCTGAGGGAAGTTTTATTATTTTAATTATAATAATTCTTTTGAGAAGGAGGTTGATGTGGCCAGAAAGTGGAGTATAAGTGTTTAGATGAAATATAAGAGCCCTAATGTTTAAGAGAGCTTATGGATCATTGCAAATACAGAAAAGATAATTTTTCCACGCTATCCTATAACATTTACCTAGCCTACAATGTGCTAACCAGTCCACAGGATACCAACAGCACAAAAGTCTCATACATCCCACATTGAGTAATATTTAAAGGCTTTGTTTTCTAACTTACCACTGGCTTGTTTTGCTTGCTGAAGCTAAGAGAACCTTCTTTAGAATAACTCAACAGTCTGTCAACTGCAAGAAGAAGAGAAGAGGCATCTTCTTGTTTGATAAGGGGAAGTAAAAAGAAACCCATTATTCAAGGACACAGTCACTGTATTCCGCCTTCCCTTTCAGGTTTTATTTGAACTCTTAAAACAAAATGTTCTCTTGCTGCTTCCCTAGAGATTGTGTCAGCTTGTTTTTCATTTACTCCACTCAAAAAGGCAACTTGAGTGGCTGAAGAGCCTGCAGCTGTTTGTTACACATCTACTTGTGACACCATTTCTGTTCATAGCACATACAGGTGTGCTAAACACTAGAAAGTTCATCTGTGTGAAGCCCCCATCCAGTTGGACTAGTAGATAAAAGCAATGTGAATTATCCAGACTGCAAGAAGGTGTGCTTCATACCAGTACTAAGGATAAATAGAGAATCTGGGAAACTGAACATTTATTAAAAATAGATTTTCTCAACATGAGTTGAACCTATTCTTCCCAGGTTTGCCATGTCAACTAAATTCTCATTTGAAATAAACTTCCAGTAGATTTATCTACTCTCTTTTTGGTTGTTTATGTCTAAAGTTCCCTCCAACTTCATCACACTGGGCTACTTAAATGCAAAGTAATGGTAGATCCAACCTTGGATTGCAGAATATAAGGGGGATAAACTCCTGTAGACTTAGTTGCTCTCCTTTGGTTATTTATGTCTAACCTATTTTCTAGTCTTACATATCTAACACTTTTATTCCCAAGGAAACACATGCTCACATCTATGTAGTGGAACATGACTCCAGGTGGGGGCCTTCTCTATGTAATTAGAAATATTTCCTCTCTATAGATTTATAATGGTCATTAGTCACTGCAGAATCTAGCCAGTTCAATTTTTAAATGGGATTTCCAACAACTTTAAAGGATAATTGGCTGAGACATGCTGGTTTAGGAAAAAAAACTGACAAGGTGGTCCAGGGCTGCCTAACAATAAGGAGGAAAATTCTCTTGAAAATTGCCTGGGAAGAAGGGAGAACAGAAATACATTTAATTGTCTGAATTATATGACATCAGCAACAAGAGCTAATCCCTTTTAAGGAGCAAAGCAGTAAACAAAAAGCCAGTTCTAACAGATTATTTGCTCCATTTATTACATTAGGTAATCAGGCAACTCAGTGCCCACAGATTTTGTAAAAGACCAATTTTAGGGGAAAATATCTGGTGATGCAACATTTAACAATTAAGACCATGATTTTCACTGTCTTCTTTTCTGATCATTCATGTTTGCTTTATAAACCATGGCCCTTAATAAATAGTCTTCAGGAATAAGAGGAAGTTACTGCAATTCTCTTTCTTTCGACTGCATATAACTACCTTTTATTCAGCTTCAATTCTCAGGTCAAGGGGATGAACAGAAGTATGAAATTCACAGCAATTATAAACAGTATTCTTGGCATTGGACATCCATTAGCATGCTCTCCGTTACATTCCTTCTCATTGGTGATGGCAATTTGAATTCACTTATATGTTGAAAACTCACTTACTTCACTTCCATTTGGCAAAATTATTGGGGCTTCTGACAATTAAATGCCCATATGCCACAGTTGCTAGTAGATTTTTAGACCCTTGTAGTTTTGATGCTATCCAGAAATCATCCATAATTTTGTAATTCATAACTGGTGTATAATTATCTTCCCGACCAACCCAAACCACAAAACGATGATTTGAACTTCTCATACTTAGGTCTCTTTCAGCAACCTGTTCTGTGGGTGTGGCCTAATTTGTGGGTGTGGCTTGGTGGTCATGTGACTGGCTGGGCATGGCTTGTATGTAAATATTATAAATATTTATGTAAATATTGACTTTTTTATAAAAAGAGCAACTTTTACCCAAAAGCAGGCAGGCAGATTGAGTTGCTCACAGAATCACAGATTCATTCAGAGATCTATCTTTCTGCCATCGGCTACCTGAGTCTGTCACTTAAATTTGCTTTCAAGCAAACTCATAAAATTTGCTAGCAAGCAAACTCACAAAATTAACTCACAACACATCCTGTATGTAAATATTGAATTTTTTATTTTAAAAAAAGAGCAACTTTTACCCAAAATCAGGCAAAGCAGGCAGGCAGATTTAGTTGCTCACAGAATCACAGATTCACTTAGAGATCTATATATCTGCAATCTATTGCCTGAGTCTGCACTGAAAAATAGAAGCTTCAGTCCTAAGGAAGGTTCAGCTGTGCTTTTAGATTAGCTAGAAAGCAAGTAATCCAACTATTTCCTGCTTTCTTGCTAACCTAAATCTCCCAGCACAGCAGAACAGCTGATGGTTGGGGGGAGGAAAAATAGCAACTCAGCAGGCAAGTTTCATAGCATGCATGCCAGGTAATGAGTGAGTGGGCGGGGCGGGGCCAGCCAGTGGCACGATTTGCTGGTTCTCTGGCAGGTAGAATCCCACCCCTGGTGAGAGTGTGTTTTGCGCCATGTGTAGACCATTTCCAAAAACCCTCAGCGGTGCCCCCCAGACAGCTGACAAGTGCCGCGCGTGGTTGCACAGCGTTTCAAATTCCTCTTCTTTCCTGCTTTTTCAACCTCAGCTGTGCCATGCAAAGCAGCTGAGGTTGAAAAAGCAGGAAATAAAGGACAGCCAAGAGCCTGGGTGGGTAGCTGGGCCAAACAGAGCAACAGACACCAAACCAGTTCTTCAGAGCTACTGGTTCTATAGAGCTACTGCTCTTCAGAGCTACTGGTTCTATAGAACCGGGCCGAACCAGTAGCATCCCACCCCGGTGTCCTTGTATTTCATTTTACATCCAGCAGCAAGCCTGTAATTCTTCCTACACTTTTCCAATGTCATGCTTTTTTTTTTTAATTAATGACCACTAGGCTAGAATTTTCTTATTATTCTCTTTCAATTTTGTAGGATTAAAAAGGGCTTGCTGGATGGAATATTGACAAGAATGGTGCACAGAGGTGCTATTCAACCAGTTCGCACCTATTCGGGCGAACTGGTAGCGATTATTTGGCATGGGTCGCCGAACCGGTGGCAATCACTGGCTGGCCACGCCCCCAACCCGGTCACCTGGTCGCTCACTTGCAATCACTCTCCTAGCTTTCTGTACCCCACGTCCTCTTTCTCCCCGGGGAAAAGGAAGAAAGGCATGGACGCTGCAAGTATCACTTTCCCCGTGTGAGTTAAAGTGTCTGGAGTGAGAAAGTGTGGTCTGACAAAGCAGGTGGGGGAATCCACTCAAGTCTTGGAGAAATTTAAAGGAGCTGCTTCCAAAATGCTTGTCTGTTAAGTGCTCTGTGTGTGTGTGTGTGTGTGTGGTGTGTGTGTGTGTGTGTGTGTATGTGAGAGAGAGACAGAGAGACAGAGAGAGAGAGAGAGACAGAGAGACAGAGAGAGATAAAACTCTGTGCTATTATTTTTAATTGTTCCATTATTTATCATGTGTTAATATTTTACACTGTCCCTACACCTAGAGTAATTTTTCTGCCTTTCTTTTGCCCAGGGCTACCACATATTTTTCAGGGTTTACATGCATTCAACGTCAATAGTCCAGAGCATAAAATACACATGTGTTTAACAAGAGTTGAAAGGGACCTTGGAGGTCTTCTAGTCCAACCTCCAGCTCAGGCAAGAAAACTGAGGTTGCCAAACTCTGAGTAGAAATCCTGGGAAAGGTGTTAGAATAATACTTAGAAGGGACCTTGGGGTGAACCCTATACCATTTCAGAGAATTGGCTGTCCAGTCTTTTCTTCAAAACTTCCAGTGTTGGAGCACCCAGAACTTCTGGAGACAGGCAGTTCCACTGGTTCTCACTGTCAAAAAGTTTTTCCTTAGTTTTAGGTTGCTTCTCTCTGTTCAGTTTCCATCCATTGCTTCTTGTTTGCATTCTGCTTCTTTGGAAAATACATTGTCCCCCTTTCTTTGTGGCAGCCCCTTAAAAACCTGTTGCCTATCACACTCTTGAGTAAAGCATGTGAGCCATTTCCTCCTTTCAGTGGTCCATGAAAGTACATCTATAGTATGCAGATAATAAAGTCAAAAAAGGTGAACAACATTTTTACAGAGCTATAGATAAGTTGAGGCTGGGTGAGAAGGAATGGCTGGGAGGGGAGGGGCCAGGTGAGGCACCCCTTGATGTGAGTGACATTGAGTTGGCCATGCCCACCCAGTCACATGACCACCAAGCCATGCCCACCCAGTCACATGACTAACAAGCACGCCCACCCAGTCACATGACCACTAAGCCACACCCACCCAGTCACATGACCACAAGCCACACCCACCAAATAAGCCACACCCACAGAACCGGTAGTAACAAATTTTGAATTCCACCACTGATGGTGCAAGATTTTGTCGCATGCTTTAGTTTTAATCTGGTGACATGAAATATGGGAATATTCTCTTTCCACGTAGCATCATTTTCCCAAGGTCATGATTGGAATCTTACTGAATCTTTAATGGAAGATCCTTTGATTGAACTTGAAACTCTTTACACAGAAAACCAGGGTAATCTTACTAAGTTTAAGGCCTCTGCTTGCTACAAAAATGCCATAATGTAAGCCCAAGTAAGTAACCAAAAGACAGGACTTTTGAATGTCAGCGAGGAAGATCATCAACCTGCTTTTGCTACATGAATATTTTTTTGAGATATGGATCAATAGCTGATTGGGAGAATTTAAGAAGCTGAATACTAAGTTCTTGGTCTGGCACTGCATAGCAGTGCTGGGCATGCAAGATCTTAGAAGAGCATTAAAAATAGATCTGAAAAGAGGTCACAAACTCCACACAGTCAAGAAAAGAAATTAATGATATGTTGGACTAAACTTAGCTGTGCAAAAGATGCTTTCCACCTGCTAATGTGTCACATTTGGCACATTGAAGGGGAACTGCTTCCACTTGGGATTTCTTCAAAGCCATTCCATGCTGCAGGCAATTTCTTTCATTAGGCTCTTTGAAGACTATGACTTTCCAAAATAAGAGTTTAAAAGCAGGTCAAGAATACAGATAATTTATAAGTATGGAAAAATATCATTAAATCCAACAAAGAAAACAAGGTGATCTGTTTGAATATCTATCTGATTTATGGCACAGAATAAATGTGATGCTGAGAGACATTGGAGAATATTTACATATAAAAAATGTCAGGTTCAACTAGGACAGGGGTGTCAAACTTGCATCGCCACAGCAGCGTCATGTGACGTATCGCGATTTTTTTCTCCTTCGCTAAACTAGGCAGGGGTGTGGCCAGCGCATGACACATCAACCCCACGGGAAGCGACTTTGACAACCCTGAACTAGTAGCAGAACAGCAGGTCAACCAAGGTGGGATTAGCCACTAGGTAAGCATTAGTGAATTGATTAACCTAGTATTGTCATGAATAACTGCAACATCTGTAACACTAACAAAGTCTGTTTAACTTTATTGTTGATGCTGCTGTTGCTTCTATTTGTACATGGTTACGTTTGTTCCACATGCTTTGTTGATATTTAATATGTTTGTGCCACTTTCTGTAAAAAAGCCTCTCAAAATGGTTTACAAAACAAAGAATAAGAGAAATACACTAAAAATATATGAACCATAAATGGAAATGGGAAAAACACTGGAAAAAGGTAATCTAATGTTCAAATAGAGAATGTCTAGGTGAACAGTGGGGTTTTCAGCAGAGATCTGAAAGATGATGTAACAATTGGCACATCATGAATTGCAGGAACAAGATTATTTTGGAGCATAGATGCCACTCAAGATTGGTCTTCCATGAAAGTGAAATCTGTAGATCTGTGAAATCCCCATATTATTTAGCTGTTCTTTTTGACAAGCAAGCTTCCCAATTTGCACACTGAAGAACTACATGATCTTGTCATGATTTATTCTTAGTTTATTGGCTCTCATCCATCTCATTGCTTTTCTTCAGACTCTAGTTTGGAACATGTTGACATTCCTGATTCATGTTATATGGAGGAATATAGCATCATCAGCATATTGATAACACCTGCCAGAGATCTTTTGATATACATGTTAAAAATCATTGAAGATTAATAAGCTGTCTGTGGTACTCCTGTTAATCACTTAATGTTCATGTTTATGCCTGCAACTAAGAGCAGAACTAGTGAGCACTTTCGTAACATCAGGTTTTTTTGACTTGAATTCTTCAAAAGTAGTGTCAATCAATAGAGAATTCCCTTCTCTTCCAACATAGGAAAAAAATAATCATTGATGGTAGCCCTGGGAAACAAAAATCCCCTAACCTCCCAATCCATGCCAAAGGGAAATAAAACATACTGCTTATGCCCACTCCATGCTCCCATCTATGTCAATATTTCAGATGGTGTGCATTTGTCTGCTAAAAAAATACCAGATCATTTTAAAATTCTAAAACTGGGAGGCAGGAGGAAGCAAAAGAGAAAATGGTCTCCTCATTTTAAAAGCCTAGCTTTTAAAACAAAATACGAACTGTACTACAATTTCAAATAAGAAATGGCTAGTCCAGAAATAAGTCAGTTTAGCAATCCATCACAACCAATCATGAAAGAATCAGAGATTATTGCAAATTTGCAGATTCCAGACATGCATTTGTTCTTTATGTATCCTCTGGTTAGCATGACATAGTAGAACTACCCACAATCATCCTCAAAATACCATTTTTGAAGATGGTCTGATCCAAGGTTTCAGCTTGTAATTTTAAAAGTAAGAGACAGCTTGAAGCTATCTAATTCAAATGAAACTGCAAGTCTGCTTTCACTAGCCTGATTTTCCCTGGAATCTGTGTTGATTCCTAGTGACTGCATGGATTAGTACCTGCAATTTTCTTAGAGTTTCAGAAATGGTTTGCCTTGCCTCCTTCCTAGGAGTGAGAGGGTGGCTGGCTGGCCAGATCACCCAATTGGCTTCCTGCCTAAAGTGGGATTAGAAATTATCATTTCCTAATTTATTGCCTGGTACTTTAACTACTACATCAAACTGGTTCTCCAAATTTTTATATACATCTATAAATCAGTGCCTATAAACCTGGATTATACCACATTAGAATACATTTTATTTTTTTAATAAAAATTTTATTTGGGTTTTCACAAAACATAATACAAGTAAAATTTCTTTTTTTGAGAATAGCATGGTCCCGAGTTATCACTTCTCCATACAGACACAAATTCAATTTCATATTCTTCTTTGTGTTCTATTTCATATCTTATTACTATTTTAACATTTTCTCAATAATTTTTCCCTTCCCTTAGTTTTCTCAATCTTACTTTTAATTATCTCATTCCTTTATGAATTCAATTATATATATATATCTTTTTCTAAATTTCAATATCTTTCTAATCATTATATTTATACTTTTGTCTGTCCTGTTTCAATTTCATATTTTCTTTTCTCATTAAACAAAATTTTCCCCTGTAGTTACTGATTGGAGTATGACACCTTTACATCTTTTAATTTTTATCCCTTCAACTCTTATTTAAACTTCAATTTATGCCTTTACAATTATAACATTCAATATAACACATAACTTCCAGTCGAATTCTGCTTGGTACATTCTTAAAATACGTACTAAGTTCTTAAAGAAAAATATATATATATATAACAATAATAAATAAAATACTTATTCTATTCCAATTCAGCTCTATCATTAATGTTAGTTATAATCTTTAACATCTTTAACATTTCTTTTCAATAGGATATCATACTTCTAGGAACACTTATAATATTTCCATATTTTTTTCCTATTTCTTTCATATTCCTCTTCACTTAAATTTTTATAACACATTAATGATAATTAAAATGTTCCCCTCCTTTCCTCATTCCATTCTCTCATTCTCTTTATTTCATTTATTTATTAAACATTCCATTACATTACAATGAGTATTTTACCTATCATTTTAATCACACTTGTTTCATATTTTCAAAGTTCATTTCTATTTCTAATATAACAATACAATCTTATGTACCCTTGCAGAATCCCCCTTTCAATTAAATTTTCACCCATTGTGTCTGTGTCTTCTAAATAGGCTTATACCCTTAATCTTTGTATGTTTTCCCCGTTTCTCTATGTCCTGTTTCTGTCCTTTATAATTTCTTTTCCTTTCCTTCTTCCCCCTCTTCTTCTCCCTTCCCTTTTTCTCCCCTTCTCTCTCTAATTCTGATTCTCTCTTCTGCAATCCTCTCTTCTGTTTCTTCCTAATATTGTAATTACTTTTCAAACTATTCTTTTTTGGGGTTCTTTTTTCAAATCTTAAATTTTTCACTCTCTTTCCCTCCCTTTCCTTTCTTTTCCCCGGATAGAAATACTTGGTCATTGAAGATGCCTTCTTCTTTGTCCCGCCCTTCTTGTTCTACAGGCATTTCTTGTTTCTCATAGTAAAGGATCTCCATTTCTAAAAACTGAAATACGAAGCCAAAAGAACCTCTTCCTTCTTGTGCATCTTCTTTCTGTTTTTTAAGTTCCATTCTCAATTCTTCCAAGAGTGATACCATTTTAAAAACTTTTAAACAACTACTCGATTAATTTTAGTCCTTTAGATCCAATAGCCAAAAATCCAAAAATCACCAAATAATCCAAATAATCCAAAGGTGTTTTTTCTTGCTTCTTTTTTCCACTTTCTCTTCCTGGGGTTCTCTTATCTTGTTACAAAGTTTCAGTTAAAATGTATCTTTTAGGAATCTTGTTAAAGTTTCACTGTTAATTCCTTTCACTTCCAGGTGGTCTCCTCCCTTTTTCCAGATCCCACCCTTTTGTTGTTTTCCTTCTTTTAAAAGTTTTTGAGAATCCAGAAATCTTTATTATCCCTTTGACATTTTATTTTCAGCTTAAATATCTGTTAATGTCAAAGTGGATTTTTGCCAATTTCTTGCTTAAATCTCTTAGTTGTCAATATACGGAAGTAAAGAAAAAAAATGAAATCCTTTCCCTTCCCTCTCTCATTCGCCGCTTCAAAGTCTTCCTTGTGAGCAATGTTATTCTTTATAATTCAAATTCCAGGGTACCTTATATTGTTTCTTTTTCAGTTCAACCCGGTCAGCCAAAATTTTCTCTTCTTATCTTCCTCCTGCACATTCTTTTCCGGTCGAGTTCTTCTTTGAGGTGGCCATTTCTGACCACCGCTGCAACCGCCTTCGGGAAAGGGAGTAATGGCCAGTTGGGGAGGAGAGATGCGACTCTCCTTGACCCTGCTGGCAGTCTCCCCCCCTTCACCACCTCTATGGGGTGGCTTAACTCCGAAACCAGCCAGCTTGGGGAGCTCTAGCAGCGAGCACATTTCAAAACCGTGCACGATCACGGATTTCGGTCTGTCACCGAAGCAGACATTAGAATACATTTTAGTAGTATAGTGTTCTGTGATCCCAGCAATGGGAAGTTGTCCCTTTTATCTAACAGTCTGGTTTTTTTCTTTTTATCTGGCAGGCAGTAGGAGATGTAGAAAATATGAAGTGGAAATTGCAGTAGCCACAACTGTCTCATAAAAACTTAGGGTTAGAAGGGATCTTGGACAGTGGTGGTTTTCAGCCGGTTTGCACCGGATCAAGCGAACTGGTAGCAAGGGTTTGGCATGGGTTGCCAAACTGGGGTAACTTCTGGCTGCCAACACCCCCAACCCTGTTTCCTGGTCGCCGCTCACTTGCCCCGCCTGCCCGATGCTCGCCTGTCCAGTCACTCCTTAAGATATTTCTTGTTTTTTTTTTAACCTCCCAACCTTCTTATTGCTTCACCCAGGAGGCTCCTCTGAGGCCAGGAAGGCCTCAAAACAGAGTGTGGAGGGGTGCTGCGTGCCCCTCCTATGCTCCATTTTTTTTCTTCCTGAGCCTCAGGGGAGCGTTCTGGGAGCAAAAATGCGCCCCACCAGAGGCTCCCGAGGCCAGGAAGGCCCAAAAATGGGGTGGGGGGCTGCCAAAAAAAGAGCCATGCCCACCCAATCACATACCATGCCCACCTAGCCACGGCCACCTAGCCATGCCCACAGAACCGGTACTGATCTTGGAGGTCTTTTAGTCCAACCTCCTGCCCAAATAACTGCCCAACCTTTGTTTAAAAACCTCTAGAAATAGAGCAGCTATGATTCTAGGAAACAGGCTGTTCCACTGATGAATAGAAAATTCACAGAAAATTCCTCCTCATTTTGGATTGGATCTTTCTCTATGAGGTTTCCGTTTGGTTGGTTCGTGTTTTAACTTTTGGCACTACAGAGAATAAATTCACATTCTCTTCCTTGTGATAGTCATTCAAGTATTGAAAGATTGCTATCATCTCTACCTTTAAGATAAAGGAAACCTGCCCGGTTCTTTTAGGAACTATAGGATTTCACTTCCAAGCACTTCATGTCTCTCTATATCCTTTCCAGTTTCTCAGCATCCTTCATGGATTGTGGTGACCAAAACAGGATACAATCTGACCAATGCAGCAGAGCCTGAAACTATCACTCTCTGTGATCTTATATCTTATATTCCATTGGTTCTTTTGGTAGATATGGCGCTCTATTGGTTCATGTTCAATCTTCAGATTCCTAGGACATCCACATTCTTTTCACAAGTACTATCATGCTTTTTCCAAGTCAGAAGCCACTTATAATATTTATAACAGGGGAAAAATGCAGCAATGCTTTAATTTGTTAACAGCTCCTAATTCTAGTAATTGATTGTCTAAAGTGGCCAAGTGGTCAGATGAATGTGGGCAAAAATTATATAGCCAAATCAGAAAGATTTGGGATTGCTATTGTTACCCACTTTCTAATAAACATGATTTGGATTTTTACCTGTTTTTTCCACCAAAAAAAGGATTCTTATTTTGCAGTCATCTCAAAGTTCCATTAGCAAAATGATTGCTACTTCCCCTCTTCAGTCTTCTCTCTCTTTCTTCCCCTTCTGCAGGGTGCTGGAAAAATGCAAACCTCATAAGGTCACTGAAAATTATATTAGGTGTGTGTTGTGATCAAATTTCAAGTGAGATTATTTAACATTGTGGTGGAATGTTGTTCAGAGACACAACAGGGAGGTATATTTCCCAAGGAGCAAGGGGGCTGTTCATTGTGGAAGTTTTGATGTATAGGAAGAGAGCCAAGGTAACCCTCCCTAACCTTTTACAGAGTACATGTAATAATTTGTGCAAATTTGTGCTTAAGTCTGGCAAGATTCCTGTCTATAGGTGAGCAACAGTACTTGGAAGTAACTTCTCATGTCATTCTTGATTCCTTGCACCTCACAAACCTACAAAAAAAAAGTCCCCAGTGCTTGACTGAGGATAATGTGACCTTATTTCTCATTCACACCCTCCTTTTCTTGCTGATAGCTTTCTTTCCGCTACAGTGGCCCAGCAACCCTCTCTGCCCTCTGCTGACCTTGTTCAAACCTGATGACACAGCACTTATTGGTTCATCAGCTCAGGGCAGGTTTTTCCATCAGTATAAAGTTTTGAGGAGGACTTTTCCTAAAGCCATCTGATCTAATTTTCTTTAAAAATCATTAACATGCTGCTGAAAATGAGTACATTATTAGTTGTACTGACTAGAAGGCAAAAATGATAGAAGGCAAGAGATTGAAGGGATTTAAAAGAGGTGGCTCATTGAGTTTAGTTTTGTTTTTGTTCCTTGCTTGCATATGTAAAGATCAGAGAGCCAAGCACAGAGGACAAAGCCTTTGTTAAATAAAGAATGCAGAGGTTTCTTCAGGTCTGGTAGAATTAATAGAACTGTGAACTTCATATTTTATGTAATAGAGAATAAGTAGAGCCTCTCCCCCTCCCAATCAATTTCCTTCTTCCCTGATTTATCTTTTCTGGAATGCACAAGAAGCAATTTGTCTTAATCCTTTTGGTTGGGGTTCTTTTTTTTGTGGAGGGGGGGGGGACCTGTCTACAATTTAGTTAAGTGCATCAAGTCAGTGTTGACCTCCAGTGACTGCATGGATAAATCTCATCTCAACCTGTCTCTAGTAATAGTCTGGACCTTCTGGAGTTTCTTTTAAGAATATTTTCACTTAATATCACTACTCCATTTTGTCTCTTTAACTTCCCTTTATTTCCAGTTTCCTCTACCTAAACATGTACGTACACACAAACACATACATGTATGTACACACACTATATATATTAGGGCCATTAAGCATTGCATCTTAGGTACAAAGTATGGTAGCTTGGAGTCCTTTCCCTACTGCTGATTTAAGGTGATGCCCATCTTGATCCAAGATGGCGCCGACAATTGCTGCCTCGGTGAAATGCTCTTTAATGGTTTCTTTATTCTTTATTATTCTCTGCAATTCACTATGGATGTCATACTCACGAGACTATCTGCTAAGAATTGGGCAATGTTTCTTTAAGGAGCAGCTTTCTGATTTCTCACCCACCCCCCACCCCCCAGTCTTTGCAAATGCTGAGGAGATTCTAACTAATTCCCTGGTGCTATGGATTACAACAAACAAAGGAAAGAAGCGGCAGTGCCAAAAAAGGAGATGAGATAAAAGAGCAGGAATTTTAAATAGACTAAAGAATGGGGGGGGGGCTCTCCCTTTAATCTTTCTGACTAATTTACGCTAACTTGCTAACAAGATGGATGAAATTCTCCTTTTAAATAGATGCAATTCTGATTTCTACAATTCAGCAGTTCTCTGTTTTACTGAAACCTGGCTTAATGCAGAAATTCATGATGACAACAGCATATACATCCCAGGATTTCAGATATTTAGATCAGCCACTCTCTTTATATCATCCAAACATCATTGTACTGACATAACAGTAATGAGGATAGGTTTTGTACTATCTCAGTGATGGTTAGATGATGCCATAAAGATGTTTTAGCTTTCTAATGAGGAAGGGCAGGAAGTGCAGCATAAGGCAAAAACAAATGGTAGAACAGGATGTATCACTTTAAATTGCAAATAAAAATATTATTCATGAATGTTTCTTTACATAAAATTCTGAAGCTCTTAAACAGAATGCTAGCATAATATGCTGGGATGAAATCTTTCAGCGCCTCACTATTTTTTTTTATTTTATTTACAAGAGATTTGGAGGTAAAGGCTGAAATCTCCCTCCCATTTTTAAAAGGATTCCCGCCAATTGATTAAAATGGTATAATTAACTTTCTGCTATTTTCTTCTGTGAGATGTGTTGATCAGGCTTCTGACAAAGGAGCTTACTGCTATAAATTTCCCAATAAAATCAAACAAACATATTGAAAGCAAACATTACAATATCTGTCTGAGAATTCTAAAAACGTAAATGTGGAGATGATGTTTTCCTGAGGCCAATTTCTATAACATTAGAAACATTATACAATTCCAGTTTATAAAAGGGACCCAAAAAGGAAGCTACTGGATTATAGTCTCTTCTAGATAATTGCTGCAAAAGTTAATAAAGACCACATTATCAAGGAAAAGTCAAGGACAGATCTTAAGAATCAATATGGCTTCTGCAAATAAAGTCTGCAAACTTAATATTTAATAAAGTTTTATTTCATCAACACTGTCAAAAGCATGTAGACTAAAGATTTTGTAGTTATTATTAATCTGGATTTTCAAAAAAGCATATGTTTAAAATTCCTCCCAGAACAACTCTTCAGTTACCATATAGCACCGAATTGGAGGTTCTCTACTGGCCAATATTTAGTTGAAGAACATATATAAGTTGAAGAGTTTTAATAAGTAATAATCCCTTCATGTTCTGTTAGAACTAGAAATCATTAATTATTCCATATATGATGGACAGTAAATGACAAGAAGTGGTCCAGGTTTGTTCAGGAAGATTAAAATAAAACTGAAGAAGACTAAAAAAGATTTAAGAAGATTTCATCAAACTGATGGAACAGACATCCGTCTCAACCTTAGTTATGAATAAAAAGGTCAAAGTAATGTTTTGTTTTGATTTGCAACATGATGAACAGAATATAAAAGCAAAATAACCTTATTTAATTAAATTAACTAGGAACCTGAAATTGGGTAATAAACAGCTGTTAAACCTTTGTTGTGAAGTTAATATGTTTAAAACAGGGGATTAAAAAGTGATGTATTTTTACTTCTCATATTCATTTTTAATAAATAGATTTGTCAAGGTTTTATATTGTAGTCTTGTTTTTTTGTTTTATTCCTTTGCTTTTATTTTTGTTGTTATTTTATACTGTATTGGGGTCATTGGTAGAAAACTGAGTTAGCTGTCCAAGAAATAGATCTTGACACTATAGTTTATGGCTTGATGAAACTGTTCATTGGATGTGATTGCTGTGCAAAATGCAACTTCCATGTTGGAAGTTCTTAAGACAGGAATTGAAAATAGATCAATAGATAAAATAGTATTTTAAACTGATTGCTGCCTCTCAAATGATTGTATTATATTATGCAGCTTGAAAAGACTGCATAATTAAAATGATAAAGAGGATATGAGTAATGATTTGGGAGCAATGAGTCCAGTTTCCCCCCCAAAAAAACAATGAGCACAATTTGGGAGACATTTTACATTAGGGAAAAAAGCACCCCTGAATAAGATGAGGAGTGGTATTTGATTATAAAATTATATATTAATTGGGGTTTTTTTTCCTCTCCAGCTGAGTCAAAGAGGTGCCCATTTTTTTTAAAGAAAATTATCAGCCTATTCCATAGCAGATTCAGTATGTCACATTCTGTTATTTTAGTTTCTGAACAGGATCTTTAAAAAGAATAACAAGCTTAGTTTTTTTTAATTCTATAAGAGTAGATAGATTCCCCCCCAATCTCCAGCACTTTCACTTCGTATAAATAACAAATAGCTGGTCTGTGCAATATTAGATTTCTTCTAAAAATGTATACTTCAGAACAGAAATTCATTAAAACATTAATTGCAAACTACTTGGCTCTGCAGGATAGATTTTTGTATTTTTCTGCGGGATTGGGGGGGGGGGGGTAGTACAGCTGAGAAAGGGCAAACATCTAATATTGGTGTAGAAAATTATATTTTCCTCAAATTCTTTTACCAAGAAGAATTTGCCTGTAATTATCTGTACCTGCTCACACATATATAGTTCCTAAATTAGAAAGAGAAATTGACTGAGAAAGACATGTAACAATCTGAGTGAAAATCAGTGAGAATGATATCTATAGAAATAGTTATTCATTCTATGCATATCTTCAAGTAATTGTTGACTATTTAATTATCAGGCCATTGTAAAAACTTGAAATAATAGCCAGTGCTAACCTACTGATTTTGCAGCTTGAATTTCAATGGAGTTCATCTGGCATCCGCTGGGCAGTTCAGTGATTTCTTGGGCAGCATGGGACCAGCACAGTTTGTGGGTCGCCAGACCTTGGCCACTACCTCCATGGGTAAGAAACAAAAAAAAATATTTTTGTCTGAATGTAAGTATTCATTTAGCCTAATCTATCTCTGTGGTGCTTTAGAAAGAATTGGCTAGATCAGGGGTGTCAAACTCAAGGCCCGTGGGCTAGATTTGGCCCACAGGGTGCTTAGATCTGGCCTACGGGGCCGGCCTGGAAATAGCAAAGGACTGACCTGCAGTGCCTCTGCTAGTGAAAATGGGTCATGGAGTGGCTGCCTGTTCTCCCTGTGCCCCATTTTCAGCCTGGACAGCCTCCTGCAGCCTCCTGCCAGCCAAAATGGGACTCAGGAGGACTGCGCGCAGCCCCCCTCGTGCCCCGTTTTGGCCGGCAGGATGCTGCAGGAGACGTCCTTCCCAACTGTGGTCCATCCTGTCTCCTCCCCTCCCCCCCAGCCGGCCCGTGGAGGACAACTACAATGCTGATCCTCAAAGAAATCCAGTTTGACACCCTGGGCTAGATGAATCCATATCACAAGAGGTCAGGGAAGACAACAGGCAGAGATATGGAGAAAAAGAGGAAAGGAATAAGTCCTAATTTCAGTAATATACTTTGCCTTAGCAGTTAAAAGGATAAAGAGATTAAAAGGTTTTCCAATGTTCATAAGGAAGCAACCAGTGCAATTGAGACGGACAGTTTAAATTGAAGGAAAAACAGATGAAAAGGTTTAAACTATATTCTCTTCAACTTAGTGATCTGCAGCAGTAATCTTTTGTTCCCCGAATGCTGTAACATTCTGTTTATTAAAGCAGACCCATTTCCTTCCTAGCTTGAAACACTTCCTTACATATAAGATGGCTAAGGGGTCCAGGCCATCCTTTTCTCTGTCATCACAGGCCCTTAATAATGGGCATGGCATTGCAATTGGAACCTTGCTCATATTGTGTATGGATGCAAGGTGGAATAACCTCTGTCACAATGCCAGGACCACCATCTTATCGATTTTGCCGCTCTATCCACACTATAGATATCTTCGGGTGACCAACTTACGTGGTAATCTGTATTAGTTTAAAAAGAGCTATGCCCTACTCTGTAGAGTTGTCTATTACCATACTTTACATATTTAGAAATGTTGTTCTATTACAACATATCTAATTATGCTATGAAGTTCGGGAGGGATGGAGGGAAGATAGAAGGAAAGAAAGAAGAAAAACGAATCTTCTGCAGAACAATCCCTGTAGCTGCAAGCAATTCTTTGTAACCCTGTCCCAAAAATGGGCAAGGATTCCTGAAATTAGCTGAAGCAAGGAGGCAAAACAGAATGATTAGCAGTGTTTTGGAGTATTTCTTGAGGAAAAGGTCAAAGAGAAACAGATGGAAAAAGTGCAAGCATGTTCTTTCTGGGCAGATGGTCTCTTCCCCCCCCCTCTCTTTTCCTTGTTGATTCAGATAATATCTTTAATTGTAGCTGTTTTTTCCCATCTTATTTGCACTATTGCCACTGTAGTATTGTTAGAGGAAATGTAGCAGTTAAGATGCTGCCCCGTAGATCAAAACAACTCAGCTTCACGTGACCATAGAGCTCACAGAGTGATTTGGGGGGGGGGAGGGGGGGCTGGTTCTTCTTTCACAGCCTAACCTATCTCAAAAGGTTGATATTAAATAAAATCATGGGGAACCCTCCATGCAAACTGTCCTGAACTGTCCTGTTAGTAAAATAAACAGCAATTGTATTTAAACTTACATGCTATCCCATAGTGCTTTACAGCACTCTGTTTACAAGGTAAGCATTATTTGCATACTGCCCCCAATGATCTGGGTCCTCATTTTACTGACCTTAGAAGGATGGAAAGCTGAGTCAACCTTGAGCCCCGTCAGGATCAAACTCCAGGCTGTGGGCAGAGCTGCACCACCAGGGCTCCAATAAACAAGCACAAATTTAAAAAATGAGGATTTGGGTCTCACATGAATACTCCTTCCTCATGGTGTATTTAGTGCTAAATTGCTGAGGTGATGGGTGAACACAAAATGTCTGGAAGGAAGTGTTTGGAAAAGCTATCTCTAAATGTTGCAATTTCTCTTAGATATAATCAATGCTCAATAGACCCTGTATATTTAAAAGCCTTTTAAATGTAAAGAACCTGTTGAATATTGCTCTTTTCTATGGGATATTGGGATTAAACATTAAGACTATTTGGTTTTTAATTTACACCTTGCTTGGTGCACAGGAGATGTGGAAATTGGATTGCAAGAACGAAATGGACAACTGGAAGTGGATATTATTCAAGCCCGAGGATTGACCGCAAAGCCTGGGTCTAAAACCCTTCCAGGTACTATATTTCAATCTCAGTTCTTTCTTCCTTTTAATAAAATGTTGTTTCCTCACTGTTGTTACAAAATGCTGGACAATAGCTGCACCCTTGTTGTTGTTAGTAGAAGCTGCTTGATTCTAGAATGAATAATCAGTAAGGACAGGTGATTTTACAGCAATTTATTTCTCTGTACAGTGCACCTAAGTGTTTTAGTGATAGCTGAATGATTTGAAGTCCTTCTGTGAGATATTTTCAGAGATGGATAAACACTTTTAAAGATGTTTAAAATAAAACCCACACCTTTTGAAAAGTTGCAATCCATTGTAAAATATTCCCAGACCCAAGCAAGTCTAGATTAAGGCTTGAAATATTTTGCCAATATTCTATTTTCACCAGCTAGTTTTTTCCTGCCAATCCACTCCCAAAAAGTGCCCCTTCATCTTTCCTTAATATTGTGCAGGGTATAAACTGGGGACTAATCTGAGAAGACATTGGCCAATTTTGATTGGCCAATTTTGCCAGTGACAATTTACCTGAACAATTCCTGGATTTGGAGTGATGTTCCTAAGCATTCAAGAACTGATATGGCTGGATAGGCAGGAATGTTAGCTACTCTACTAGGTAACGTGACTGCATGGAGTAAGCAATCTATTAGGGCAGTGATCCCCAACCTTTTTGACGCCGCGGCCCGGTACCGGCATCAGCTGGGCGCCGCGGCCCGGTACCGGCATCAACTGGGCGCCGCCATCTTTTTGATGAAAAAGTGCTTCCGGTGACCTCACCGGAAGCACTTTTCGTCAAAAAGATGGCGGCGCTAGTAGCTCCGGTGAGCTTTTTCGGGTAGAAATGGCTTTCACCCGGAAAAGCTCACCGAGCGCTGAGCGCCGCCATCTTTTTGATGAAAAAGTGCTTCCGGTGAGCTTACTACCGGAAAAGCTCACCGGAAGCACTTTTTACCAAAAAAAGATGGCGGCGCCCAGCAACCAGCGGCCCGGTAAGACTTGTTCCGCGGACTGGTACCGGTCCGCGGACCGGCGGTTGGGGACCCCTGTATTAGGGTACCGTTTTGCTTGCAAAAGGGATGAAGAAAGGTATGAGAAAGGGAAGATCAAACCATTTTGTTATTCTCCTTATACGGTAGTTCCCACATTTTTGCATTTCTGTTTCAAGACATTGAGGATTATTATTGCAAAATGATGGGCCATGAGCAAGAATAGTTCACCAATTGTTAAAACCTAGTAAGAATGGTTGGTTCCATGTCATTGGTTAACTTTATTATAAAGTCTGTTATAGAGATAAAAAGGTGTGTGCAAGATAGTGAGAAAAACTCTTCCAACCATTGCTAAGAATTGGACTTTTCATTATAATTGTGAACTGTCATTGTAGCTGTAAATAAATCAAGCTATCGCTATGGGAAATCAATTGCACTCCATGTAACACAATTTAATTACACAGGAGTGGTCTTATGATGTGTGATCCATAGCAGAAACACAGTACACAAAGATTAAAGTGTATCTCGTTTCCCTCCCTGCTATGATTGGAACAAAAATTCATCCCTTTATGCAACTAGGAACTCTAGGAAGAAAACCCCCTTCTTACTTTTCTTACTGGGAAACTTAATTTTCACAAGGTCTCTAGCTATGAGAATGGAATGAAATTTTTGTTCCAATAAGAAGAAATAAGATGTTCTGTCTCCATGCACTGCTTTCCCAGTAAAGACTGAACACACATATATATTTGCATATCTACTAGCAAGCCAATGCAATTCACAAAGATGAATGTTAATTCTACTGAATTGACTAATGTTGATCACTGTATGAGGAGTTGTATTTTGCACCAACTGCAACTTCTGAGTTGCCTTCTTAGAAGGCAGGCAGCTTAACTGGGAGATGAGTCACTGTTTTCTGCACTTCGTGGTTGAGGAAAATTTGCAACTGACCAAACAGCCAGAGCTGGCTGAAAGTTCCCTGGCCACAGATCCCAACTTGCTGCTCTACTGAAGCAGTGAAACCAGAAGAACCCTCAGTTTGTACATCAACTTCTTCAGATAAACACAATTCCATCAAGAGTAATAAATGAAGCAAATACGGCCCAGAAGGCATTTGTATAAACAGTAACATTGTCTTAATGGGAGTCAGTTTCAGTTTGCTCACCCTCATCCAATCCTCACAATCTTAAGGTACTAGATCAGGGCAACCATCAAGCGAAGTTCAAACTAAAATCTTTAAGTAAAGCTCAGCTTCCGTTGAGTTTCTTGTTAGCAATGCAGAAATGGTTGCCACTGCCTTTTTGTAAAATATATTTTGACTTTTCAGCCTAGCTTACCGCCTTGGTATTTCCTTGAGATTCAAGTAGTAGTCAGTTTTGATCTTGCACAGATCAGTTAAGCCAAGTATTAGCCTTTGCTGAGACACACAAGTGAAGAAACTTTCTTTTTTAAACTTCTTAAAAATAAAGCCAGTAACTATACAGGTAACTCTTTCCACAAAACAACTTCCTGCCTGTGAAAAAAGCCACATGAGCTTCATGGGTGGATTTTTTTAAAACAAAAAAAATCAGCTTTGAACTTACCATGCTTTTCTTCCAGCGGCATACATCAAGGCCTATCTCCTAGAAAATGGGGTTTGCATTGCAAAGAAGAAAACTAAAGTGGCTCGCAAATCTTTAGACCCCCTGTACAATCAAGTGTTACTTTTCCCAGAGAGCCCGCAAGGCAAAGTACTTCAGGTAAGGTGCAGTTTGTTCACTTTATTTATATTCCACCTTTCTATTGAAATTGCTTTCAAGACACAATAAAAACTAGATAGAATAACATTATGATCAAAACTCTTGTGGGAAGAAATATCTATCTGGTTCAGTTCCAATCCAGGAGGAAGGCACTGGAAATAAAATGGAGGCTGGAGGCTGGCTGGAAAGAGGGTCCATTTATTGATAAAGCAAAAACACCAAGCACTTGTGATTCTGGGCAGCTGACAAAATGGAGTTGAGTGTGGGGTTTTATACCTTCTTTGGGCTTTGCACTTGAGTTTCCTGTTCCTGTGCAAGAACATGTAGTCTATTGGCTGCTGCCAGATTCAAATGGGGTCATGTAGGGCTATGTAGAGGTCATAGCTGGCTCTATAGGCAAAAGAGGAAATGCAAATCCTAGGTGTGTGTCTGAGTTCCCAGGTTTGGTTGAAGTTTGGACTGCTCTGAGGGTGATGCAATTCCTATTGTGGTTTAATGGCTTTCATTCTGTTTTGGCTATTGGGTGAGAGTATTTGCTTATGAATGGAGCTATCTGGATACTTCTTTCAATAAGCTCTTTATCTCTTAAGTGCTGACATCTGCTATGGGCTATTAAGAAAAGATGGGGGCTGCTGTCTGCCTCTAAAACATATTTCTCCATTTCTCATTTAGGAAAATATAATATTCTGACTTTTTAAAATATTCCTCAAAATATTTCATTCTCCTAGGAGAGGGTAGGTGCTGACTTTCTACACTCTTTAAATGAAATGAAAACCATACCAATGGAGGGAGGAGGCGGGGAAGAAGGTACCAAAATCTAATTAAGGAGCAAGAGAGCTTCAAAAGCCCAATGAAATGTGTTTACTTGCTGGCAAAAAGTCTGGAGAGTGCACACAAGAGTGCTGCTGCAATGTTTACACAACATCAGCAAACCAGCTTCTATCTGGCTCTTCTGCAGAGTGAAACTAATATTTTCCTGCTGCAATGTTGTGCTTGTTTGAAATGGTATAGCAGAGAGCTTCCTTCTATCCTTCCTCCTGCCTGCAGAGATCCTCTAAAAGAGATGCTATTCTGAAGGCTTTGTACTTCCACTTAATAATCCCGCCAAAAGAAGTAGAAGTAAATTTGATCAAACTTTTCTGTTTCTCCTCAGCAGAACAAAAAAAAAAAAAAAGATCTTAGAATCACAGGCTGCTTCCTGCCACTCCAGTGAAAACATTGTTGAGGGGGAAAAAATATTGCTACAGGATTCTGAGCAGCCACCTTAGAATGTTCTCAATGTTCTCAGCATTTCAAGTCAATAGAATAAACATATAATCACAATTGGTTTATAAACAGCTTTTGAGAGTTTGAGAAGTGAAAATATTAGTCATGTCAAGTACTTGAAATCAAAGCTACATTTCCCTCCTTTTGCAGAGAATTTCTGAAACCATCTCTGGTATTTCTGACAAATATACTCCCAGCTTGTTTATTTTATTTGATGTATATTGCTAACAGTATGTAAAAGTAACGTTGGGCAACTTAAAGGAACATGAAAAAACTAAAAATAAAACAAAACACATTCTACAAAGGTACGGCATTGGAATGTTAAAAACAAACAGAGTAATGAAATAGAAATAACAACAATAATAGAAGCAACTGAGGCTAACCAAATCTTGGTCCCACAAATCTCATTCAAGGGTCTTAAACTCTGTATGGATTCATCCCATGTTCTGATGCAATTTTCAGGGGGAAAGTCAGAGATTTTAGGGCCTTGTGAAAAGAGACATCTTGATCTATTCCAGAGCTTAGGGAAAAATAGGTTTACAAGAGTCATTCAAAGGCAGTTCAAACTTTTGGTGGACTGCTATTGTGTACAGCAGGCAATGGGACAGAAAATATGTATTTCCTAGGATCCGTTTGAAAATGTTACTGGATGAATGGGACTCAAAGCATGCCTGATGGGTCTTACAGAATGGGCAGAAAGAGTGGAGAAAGGCAGTCCCTTGGACAGCCAGGCCCTATAGTATGAAGGCCATGTACTGTACATATGTCATATAACCAATACTTGAAGAAATCAATGACCAGGGAAGTCATATACTTCCCATAATCAGCAGTCTTGCTGCAAAATTCGGGGGCCAGCTGGACTTTCTAAACAATATTCAAAGATACAACCCAGCCCTGTAGTTAAGGATGGTGGAGGTATAATCAAATCAGTAACAGTTACTAGCCTGAAACATATTGAAATATTTATAGACCTTCATTTATTTATATTTATGAATGACACAGTCCCCAATGATTCTAGATGGTATACAAAATGTAATTTTCAAAAACATTGTTCAGTGTAGCTGATAAAAGAATAAACCTCTACCAACTGGCTTGAGTAATTCATATGCCTTAAAAGGGGGGGGGGGATATAATAATGAACCATTCCCCACTGCTTTCCATAATTAGGAATCGTTCCTTTACTCAACTGTACTCTAATTTGTTTTTCTGGTTGTAATAAAAAATGACAAAAAGTGGAAGGAACCATAGCTCAATATGTAGTCACTTTCATACAGGAGGTCTTCAGTACATTATAATTAGAGAAAAAAATGGGTCAGATAGTAAGAGACAGTGAGACCCCCAGCTAGCTATTGTAAGTAAGAATAAACAATGTTGGGGCTTGGAGGATCAAAAAATATAATGTAGATTAAAAGAGATGTCTATATTCCTATAGCTAGGCTGTTAGAAATGCTAATGCTATGTCAAAAGTAGAAATGCAGGAGACAAACCAATAGGTTTTTCCATCTTGGCAATACTGGAACACCTGGTGTCAACTTCCTCTGATATTTTGCTCAAGTTTCTCCTTTTGATGTTGATTAGATCACAGTGTGTGACAAAGTTTGTCAAAAGAAAAAAAAATCCTATATTAAAAATCTCTCAGGATCCATCATTTGTGTTCCTGGATCAAACTCAATCCATATCCTTTTTGTTCCCAAGGTGATTGTCTGGGGAAACTACGGGCGTATGGAACGCAAGTACTTCATGGGTGTTGCTCGGGTCCTCTTGGAAGAACTGGATTTGTCCACTCTGGCAGTTGGTTGGTATAAGCTTTTCCCAACCTCTTCGATGGTGGATCCTACTACTGCTCCCCTCCTGCGCCAGTCCTCACAACTTTCCCTGGAGAGTACAGTAGGACCTTGTTGTGACAGATCTTAATGAGCAAGGAAGTACTAAGGGTACTGATTCTATTTTTAAGATCATGATCTCAAGGTTTTGTTTGCCTGAACGCTGTCCTCAAGTGCATTGCATCTTCAATCAGTCCCTGGGGGAGTCTGAAGGTGAGGATAGCCAAGTAACCTTGATGAAATCAAAATGGAGGCCACTGACCTTTCTCCATCCAAGTAGGAGGAGCTGTGGGGCACAAGTCCTAATTATGAAATGATGCTGATAAGACACACTTTTCGGTTTTTCATTTATTCACTGTCATCTGCACACCTTCAGATCAATGTAACATCTTGAAATGTTGCAACCATTTATTTTCATTGGGGAAGATGTTCTTTTTTAATACTATTTTACAAATTTGAAAATAAAATGAACTTTGGCTATTCTTAATTATTCAAAGCAAACATCTGACCTAAATAACAGCAGTTTCAGGGAAACTTTACGGGGTTTGTAAATGTTCTTTTTCCTTTTAAAGAGTGGGGAGGAGGGAGAAAGAACTGCAACTATTTCTTAGAGCAAGTTGCATTTAAGGTACAAGTACCATTGCTATATTTTTTTAATACTGTGCCAAATTACCAGCAGTGTCTTCTACTACTATAGGACTTAGGTCAACAATACTGCTGAAGAATTATTTTGTGGGAAGAACTAGAAAAGATTCTAGGTCAATCAGTTGCAACACAGAACATAGCAAACCACTTAACTGGAACACTGCGCAAAAATTACAAATTGGAAAATTTGTAGAGATTAGATTTATTATTGGATATGAACATTGTCAGCACACAAAGACACACACCATACCTTACCTCAGCTTTTGCTGTGCTTCTTCTCGTTGTGTCTTCTTATTCCCATATTCTAGCCATGCTTTGGATTTTTAGTGCATATCTTTTGATGTAGAATAGGGTTTGGTTTCAAGGACAATAATTTATTCCACTCTTGCAAGTAAAATTACAATATAAAGGTTTGCTTTATTTAAGGGACTGCACTAAGATACAAGAAGATGACATTCCATTTATCATCTGAGAGATATGTGCAAAGGGTCTTGGGAAGCTACATTTAACAGAAGGACATTTTATTTGATCCAGTGTTGAGAGGCAACCTGGGGGAAGAAGAGGAAGAGTTGGATTTTTTCATAGTTCAGTTGCAGGAAGTAGTAAAGGCATTTTCACAAGTGACTCTAAAAGCATTATGAGGTATTTGAAGTTATTTGTGTTCATATGTGAATTATTATAATGCACTTTTGAATTAATGAGCGCAGGGAATAATTAAAATTGGCATTTTGGCTTTCATGTGGCTTTGTATGCTTGTACATATAGCTAATCTATGAGTGAACATGTCCTACTCGTATTATATTCTTGATTCGTCCATGCATCATTATACAATTGTACATGTTCCAGAAGCAGCAAATAAGGATATGGCTTCTACTGTGCTAGATATACTGATCTACATCTAGCATAACGAGAATGTTTACTTTTTAGCAGAGTTAACTTTAAATCACCTTCAGTTTGCAGATGGAATAATGACTTTCTAACAAAAGTCACTTGTGAAAATGCTCCAGTTATTGCAGATTACCTTTGGGAGAATTTGAAACCTCTAAGAATAATAATAATGTAAATATTTTAAATTAGCCAATAAAAAGGTTAGCTATATATACACATATATAATATACAGCTAGACAATGATTATCAACAACAGTTGGTGGTGGATAATTTAATCACTATCCTAGATTACCTGGGCATTGTTCTAAATGAAGGCAGTAGAATTGCCTCTCCAATCTGGTCCTCACCAAATGTTTAGATTACTTGGCCCTAAATTCCCAGCCAGCATGAAGGATGTCCATATTTGGCTGGGAATTCTGGGATTTATACCCCAACACATCTAGAAAGTAACATTCATAAGAAGACTGCATTAGAGACAGCTGTTTAAAATGGTGTTTCATGCCAGGATTAGAAATTCTATCTAGATGTTATCATATATTCCTTTTAGTTTCTACTCTAATGATTGCTATGTTTTCTCTGTTAGAATGGCAACAGTTGTCTTCATTTCACAATTCAAGATTCCAAATTATGTATTAATATTTTGGAGCCATTTGAAAATGGCTTCCTAACCTGTTATTACAGCAGAAAGTAGTAATCAGGGGACACACACACAAAAAAAAGCATGGCTAAAGCATGACTATAGGGATACCCATGGAATGAAATCTAGACAGTTGTATGTTATATGTAGCATTTTAATGGTTTGTAAAATAGCAATCAAATGTTGATTGCAAAATCAATAGGTCAAGTATGAACTCTGCTAGAAATAATCTAATATAGATAATAGAATACAAGAATGATATTAATTTTAAGCATTTACTATCATAAAACCTCCAGAGTTTCAGTCTGATTGTCTAAATCTATTTTATTTATGTGCTTTCCAGAGAATTTCTTTCAACATTCATATCAGAGAATTTCTGTGTATAGACTGAAAAAAGATAGTTGCAGTATAGACGCTGGTCAAATTATGTTATGACTCTTTAAGTTTATTTTTAAAAACCTTATACTTCAAGTTGGTATATAGTCATATTTATGTATAGTAATTATTAGGCAATATTGTACAATATCTGTATGAATTAGAATAGTTTAGGTTAGATTTAATAGTTGGTAGCCAATCTAACTATCTTGCTGTTTAGAAGAATTATAGGAAACTGATGCATTTCAGGATTGGGAACTGAAGGGCAGATGTTTGTGTTTTATAAATTTAAAAAATGTTTTGGTTATTCAAACTTATAACTTTGATCGTATTTCATATGTGTTCTGCAATCAGCTGCCAATTTTTACCGCAAATTTAAATATTCTTTTTTTCTTATATTCCCGGGATAATTGTCAACAAAATAAAACAGGCAACAAAAGCTACATCAGAAAAAAAAAACAAGGATTCCAGTAAGAGATTCTATTAAATATAGCAAAATAGAAAATTAACATGATTAAAATTCACTTCTTAATAGATTAAAGCCCTAGAAGCATAAAAAGAGCCTTGCATGCCTAGGGCAAAAACCATTGCTAAAAAGTTGAATGGGATAAAGATGATGAAATTTTCAGTTAGTTCTCATCCTCTGAGAAATTCTGCCTAAAGCAGTCTTGATTGAGAAGTATACATTATGGCATATGATTTAATATATGTAAATGTACACCCTGCATTTTGAAATAGGCAATGAAATATAAAGTTAACTTATACATTTGTGGTTTAAATATTTATTTACTGCAATATACAGCTATCTGACTTGGAAGGTTGCGAACAACAATTAATATGCAAACTTGTACAGGAAAGTATGAAAAGTAGTAGAATACCAGCTGCATTGAAATATTTCTGTTAATTCAAGCTCATTTCAGTCCCAACATGAAGTCCTGGTGCATGTACGACATGTGGAAAATGGGAGGGGAAGAGGTACTTGTAGCCTTTTAAATTTATGGAAATTATTTAGCCTTCTCATTCCTAGCATTCAGAACAAAAGGCTTTCCCTGAATATGGCTATATTATGGGAATGGTATTATTAATACCATTCCCATAATATAACAAAACATAATATAACAAAACTGTGTCATCAGAGGGAATTAGCAATGCTCATGGTTGCAAGAGTCCAGCAATTATCATAAATGAAAAGGGAGGTATATAGGTTTGATATGAAAATAACCACTTCCAAGCCCTACCTACATGCCTACCTTAAAAAAGATCTTGTTCTTTTTTGGCATCAGAATTAAGTTATATTTTTAGGTGCAGTTTTTCTTCACCCTGTATACATCTGATAAAAGATGAGCAATTATTCTTTTTAAAACTGAGAGATCCAAAGATGGTATAGAAAATTGCAAGAGAATAAAGACAGGATTTCTCTTCCATCTTCCTAAAGGTAGAAAAGGAGAAACTAAGATTTGTTAAGAGTGAAAAGATCTGCCCATAATAGTATTCATGGCACAGGATATACCCAGATTCAGAATTGAAATCTGTTTTTGAAAGAGGAAACTGAATCCGGGTTTCCAGTGCCTGAGAGTATCTGATTATTCTTTCTCGATAAGTAGAATTTATTTTGAAGATGAGAGATAAAACAAAATCCAGTAGTTCAACCCATTTCTAGCTCTGTGGTGAGAGTTCTGAAGAAAGAACAGAACAAATCACGAATGGTTTTATTATATATATAAAAACGCCTTTTTAATGTTTCTAATACTGGATCTCTTCTAAATGTACTGTTTAAAAAGTAGTCATAAATTAATGTATAGAATGAAATTCTGTAGATGTTGAGGCATTAAGAATCTCAATGTAAGCATGTATAGTAGAAACCATCTTAGATAGCAGGTCAACTTTTTAATGAAATACATTCTAAGTTTATTACAGGCTGTTTGACACTGGAGAAATATGTTCTTTAAAAACAAAAATGCTGTATTTTTTTTTTACAGAAGCTATAATTTAATCTTTTTTTAAACAGAAAATGTTTTGTGCTCTTGGTATAATATTGTTTTTTCTTGTCCATAGAAACATTTTTAAAACCTACTAGAAATAAATGGGTTACCAGATCATAGTAACTGATTTGTCCATTAAAACAGAACTTCAGCACAACTAATAAATTAACTTTGAAAGACTTTATTGATTTAATATTAGATACAGTATATTATAATTTAAACCTTTTAGTCTGGAAATGCAGAAATATGTAAATAGCTACCAGGAAATCTTCCTGTAGAAATTTCACTTGAAATTATAATTTAATAATATTAATATTGTGTAAGAATATTTGCAATTCTTTATTAAATCACTGCTAACAATCTTAAGAACTAAGCCTTTCTTGAAGGAATTGATGTTGTAATTTGAAGCTGAGGGAGAAAAAAGAGACTTACTTTGCTAATTGTCCTAATCCTATATCCCTATAAACAAAATAAAAGAGTCTTTTATAATAAGTTTAAATAGTCTTACAAGCAATAATATCTTATTTTTTGGTGTGTATTGATTGTGATGTAGAAATGGCAGTACATGAATAGAATCTACAATTACATTCTTTTGGGATTTCAGCTCTGGAATAGCCATATTAATCACCGTCCTTTAAGTGTGTTTTTGGTAATGCTCTGCCAATGGTCTAATTCTCAATTTACTTGTACAAGCAAATCCTTTCACTGACCATCACATTTGTGTAAGTTGATTTTCATAATACAGGGTTCAATATAAAATTTACAGATGTGTCAGATTTTCTAGTTTTGGGATCATTTAACATTTGTTGTTGTTATTCCAGGCTTTGCCACTGCCAAAATGTAAACTCTGAATTTTATAGTAGCACTGCCCCCTCTAATGGCCTCTTTGGCAAATGTTCCTCACTGAAAGAAATAAGTTGCAGTGCATTATTTTTCCTTGGCTGTATTCTAATATTTCTAACATGACATCAAAGCAGAGAAATACACGCACCTTTATAAAACCGCAAGGATGAATCAACAGCCAAACTGCAAAAGTTTATTGATAATGATTGCTGGGAACTTTTATCTAAGGCTTCTGCCTGATGACAGCTGTAGAATCTACTTTGCTGTTAAATAGCATCCAAAAAACCAAATCAGCCCAATTTACAAAATAAATATTCTGTTCCATCCAGTGCTAAATAAAAGTGCTGAAATGCAAGGAGAAGGCAGAAAAAATGAGCAGGCAAAACCCCATTGAAAATATATTTTACTTTCTTGTGCTAAAATTTAGCTCAAATAGCCCTGTTTTTGGCAATCCAAGGAAAATTAAATACCTTTGTGCTGATTAATTTAATCACCAGCTACATTTAGCGTGCCAAATTTAAAATAGCTGTCAGGGAACCATTCTTCTCAGGCCAGATCTGTTTTGTTACTTCCATCTGCCAAACTCAGAGCCCAAACACAACGGTAAATTATTTTCTCTAGAGAAGTCCACCACTCTAATGCCAAGGTCTTCCGTAAGAAGTCACATTATGTATACTGGTGTTTCTCAACCCTGGCAACTTTAAGATGTGCAAACTTCAACTTCCTGAATTCTCAAATCAACTAACTTAATAAGCCTTGACTACTTTGATTATTTTAGTGTTTTAAGTTAATGTGTAAGAAGTGGTATATTAAATAAATAAAAACTGTATTTGTTTTCTTTATATGATCTGAGGGAAAGCTTGTGGAATTCCTATGTAGTAAATGAGAGTATTAGGTCATCTAGTTTGGAAAAAAACCCTCTCCAATATTTCTGAGAAGGGCACAAGAGGTATCTTTTAAAAATTAGAAAAACTAGTGATTAACCTGGAATTGCTTATGCACAAAGCAAGTTTAAGCCAGAGCATATTTATTTGGTAAAATAACATGCCCAGAGCCAAAGTTAACTACTAGGAACGACTTGAAGCCATTTGATATATCTTGCATTTATCTCACAATGAAATTTTCAGGGGTGCTGCTTTTATGAACGTCCTAAAGCTGATCAATATATATTGGACAACTTTCCCAAAAAACCCACGTTGCTCAGCCCCTATTGTCTTGTAATTATGTGATTTCCCTCCTTCTGCTTTTTCTCCCCCCAAATAAACATTAAGTATGATTACATAGCCAAGGGCTCCAAAAGAATAATAAACTCATATAGGTAAGCACCTTCGTTTCATGTGAGGCTTGATTAAGTCCAGCCTATTCTGCTCTGTACACAATAATTCTAGGTACGAAGATAGTCAATATATACTATGTAGAAGCGTGGAAAAGAATGAGATATTGGCAGTCATCTACCTTCCTGCTCAAGGCAGGGTATCTCATGTCCATTGCCATGCTTAGCTGGTGTTAGAATTAATAACCAGCACATGAGAATTCAGTTTGAGTAAATAAATAGATTTGGTTTGCTTTATTGCCAATTTGCAACTGCAGCACACAGCACAAGCTCTCCCCCAAAAGACCAAAGCACTAACTTCTACTAATGAATACTATTAAAAGTTTTACTAAGGTGCATGAATTTCCCTGGTTGGAATTTTCTGTGGCAGATTGTTCTGCACACAATCGCAATGCTGTACATGTGGCAAAGTGTGATTTCACACATAGTGTCTGGCATCTTCATGTTGGATACTGTCTTTTGTCTTTAAGGGAAGATTCTGGTATACTGTTTTCTTCATTAATTTTATCTGGAAAATACACAATGGTTGGGTAATTTACAATTAAGTGTTAAGCTAAAGAAATTGTTGAAAATAATAATAATAAAATAATAAAAATCTTCCTTCATTTTTTTAAAAAAACGAATCTGAGGCTTTTATTGAATGCATGCTTTTTATCACATTGCATTGGAATTAAGGACACATTTTCCTTGTTCAGGAAAGAAATGAAGTAGAGAGAACATGCCCAATTTGCACCATACGTATTAGGTTCACTGCTTATGACGATTTGAAATATGCTCACTTATTGCTGATTCCATTTAGGTTTAACTGTTGTAAAGTGCATTTTTATATTTTAAATGAAAGTGTTGTATAATATCATTATAACCTGTCCAGAAGTCTGTCCAAAAGGACTTCTAACCCAGATTATTATTGCTGCCATTATCCTGGACATTTTCCAGGTTTAAAAGGTATGTTCTCTCAACATTAGTTGGAGGAAAGTGGGAGCAGGAACTCTAACATATAAAACAAAAGAAATGTTGGAATTAAGTGAGATATTAGATGAGATCAATTCAAAAAATCACCTTAATTGAATGGGGTGCTCAGGTTTTTCCTGTGAACTTTCTAATGGGTTGCAATGTTCTCATAAATATTATATAATATACTGACTAGGTAACATATACATGTTTATAAACAAATAAGATGTACGAATGAAGGAGAATATACACGTCCCAGGATAATATTGCAGGATCCAATCTGGGTCTGTTACTGGGGCCAGAGGTTTTGTCTTCTGAGCTTTCAGACTCGTGCTGGAGCTCATCTTCAGGGAACTTAGAAGTTTCTTGAAGGTGGGTTTTAGCACAAGTCCGAAAATTCAGAAGGCAAAACCTCTGGTCTAGGTAACCAAACCAGATTGGATACTACAAATAAGGTGTACATTGGTATTGCTTTCTGGAAATGTATTCGTTTCATAACCATCTTCAGAAGCAACAGACCCAATAACCAAACATTTGCATTCCCTGAGAAACAGCAAGAAAAAAAAAAGATAATTGTGTCTAGTACTGCAAACACAAGAATCTGAGATGGGGTGTGAAGCCAAAGTGGTATTTAAATAAACATTCCCAAGATGGAAGCTTCCTTCAGAAACGTGGATATAAATGTGAAAAATGTGCAGAATGGCCATTGATGAAAACTCTGGAAGCTAAAGTCCATTTGTGAAGACAATGGTCTGTTAAAAGGGAGACCATACTTGAAATTCTAAAAATGGGTCTTTGTAGTTCAGGCCTACTTCCATGGCATTTCCATTCCTGTCTGCCTTCCAATCAAAGCAGTTTTCTCCTGCTGTCTCCAAATGACTACATTTGACTACAAAACACATTCAGATCCTCCTTGACTGAAGCGTCCAGTCTTAGGGTATTTTTCTCCTAAATATTTTTAGCATTTCTTCTAAACACGGTGTGGCCCCAGTATTCCTCCTTGATATGGATGCCATAGTAAAGAGATTATTGATAAGCCACATAGGCTGATAACACCGTTACGTTATCACTAGGCCAACAAATCTAAAAAGTTGGACAAAACTGAATATATGATAGAAATGCATTGGCGAATGGTGAATGTGTTGGCTTTATCTGGAGTCAATTACAGCCACATCCAAAGGTCTTATTCAAATTAACACACACCCCTTTGATCACAGCAATGGAAGATGGAATAAAATGTTGAAAGGAATGAGAGGACGAAATAAAAACCAGAAAGAATAGCAAAGTTAAGTAAGAAATGATAAGTTTGCTCTATTCTTGGTAATCAAAAGTTTAACATAAGAATGTGAGAAAGCCACTATAAAATCCCCCACTCCAGTTTCCAAAGGCAACATCAATTTCTGACAGTTGCTAAGCAACTAGTAGCCTTAGCATCAATATTACCTAGCAACATCAGCATGGTAATGGCAACAAACAACAAATGGTTGTTTTGCTTGATGGTTTGCCAGATTCTATAGGACCAGGAGTCACACTGCTTTGTGGAACTAACACAGCCCACTGGAAGCCCCACTTGGAAATTCCATCAGTTCTGGAGAGACTGCAAAATGACAACAGAGTAAAAGAGGAATAGCAAGCGGTCTTTGTGTCATAGAATCTGTTGCTGCATCACTGTGGTCATAAGTATATGATCCACAAACAATCATTCAGGAAAAAAAAATCTGGATCCTGATTCTGCCTCCTGAAGATTCCTTTTAGCTACGGTACATTAGGTATCTGTAACCTTTGTGGGTTACAAAGACTTGTTTAGATCTTTGAGAACATGTCCTCAGAGCTCTCACAGAAATAGTTGCCAAAGGACCTGCTATAGGAAGCTGCTATAGGAAACGTAGCCATTTGCAACCTCTTCAAACCTACCATCTTAGGATGTTTCACTACCCTTGCTTACTTTTTTCTACTTCATAGCAATGTCTACCAATCCTTTTTATTTTCTCAGAAACCTTCCAGAAGCATTCTTACAAATTAAGATGACAGAGGCTACTATTTTTAGTTTTATTGTTTGCCAGTATCCCTTTAATATTTTAATGAATTAATTTCGATGTAGGAAACTGAGTGAGGCAAGGAGCCCAAGGGAAATGATTGGAGTCATCAAGATAAATCAAACCATGGTTTACAGCATGTGGGTTCAGACTGATTCACATAAGATCCAAACTAAACAAAGTACATTATGTCACAGTACAGTTTTAAACTGTTTTCTTACATTATGAGCTACCCACCCACTAATTGTATCAACTGCATATGTAACTAGCTTTCCCTAAACCACTTCATCCAAGTCATTAGTAAAAAATAATGAACGATTAGCCAATGCTGATTCTTGTAGAACTACTTGATACCTATGTCCAGTTTGATGATGGACCATGGTATAGCCCTGCAAGATTTTTTTCCTGACAAGTCCTTGCTGATTTCGGGCCATATGCTATCCATTTTGTTATGGAGATTTAGCTTAATTCAAAATAAAGATGTACTTCCTGATCATATCCCTAAAAATCTCTTAATTTCAATCCTGCCTTTCATCTTGTTCATCACAATTTCCTGGTGGAACACAACTTTTTTTTTCTTTTTGAGAGGAATAATCCAAAAGGACAGTTGAGTAACACTGGTTTTCCTTTGTTACCCTATTAGAATTTTACCTTCTTCAATCAGCACTGATAAACTTCATATTTTTTTTAAGAGAAACTGAGGGAAACTTGCATCTTTTTTGTTGTTGTTATTCTTAACATCCTTTGCTAATGCCAAGTTTTTGCTTTCCTGGCACCAGTTCTATAGTAACAGGCTACCAAAAGTTCCTTTATTAAGCCTGCAACCATTAAAAGTAGTGCAATCATTGTTTCTCAATACAGAATCCAAGGTGCTGCTATATTTAGCATGTCAGAAACACACCAGCCCATTCTGCTTGTCTACTGAAGTGGAAGACTAAGAAATAAAAAGTGTGAGAGAGAGAGAGGGAGGGTGGGGAGGGAGAGAGAGGGAGAGGGAGAAACACTGTTGGCAGTTGGGTCAAATGCCAGTCTTGTGATTTTTTTTTAGGGATGAAAATCAGGAGAGGCCTCCAGCCTAAGAGGTCCTTTGGGCTAGCTCTGCAACCATGTCAAAAAAAATCTTCCAGCGTGACAAATTTCTGTAATCACAGGATGTTGAGTAGTTGTTCTGCCTGTTGACCACAAGATGTCACTCATTTCTGTGAAATAATAACTCTTCTTTTATCAAGTATTTCCTTACTGCGGGTTTTGCCTTAAAGAGTATTTTCTTCCCACAAGAACACGGGTAACCATGTTCATATACCATATCAGTATAGAGATTTATAGGCATGATACTATATAGGTAGTCCTCGACTTACAACCACCATTCAGCCCAACATTTATGTTACTACTGTGAGACATTTAGTTTTGTCCGATTTTATGACCTTTCCTGCTACAGTTATTAAGTTACCAGTAGTAACATGGTTAAGTGAATCTGGCTTCCCCAGTGACTTTGTTTGTCAATAAAAGCTGATCACATGACCCCAGGAGAGTGCAAACATCATAAATATGAACCCGTTGCAAAACATCTAAATTTTGATCACATGTCCAAGGGGATGCTGCAATCATTGTAAGTATGAAAAATGGTCATGTTCCTTTCTTTAGTGCCGTTGAAGACTACTTGTATATCATACCCATAAATGGTTTTCCGTATTTTGGGGAATTGGAGGAATGTAATAAAAAATGGGATATTTTTACTATTTTTAATATGAGCTTATATCTTTACTGCAAGCATCTGGACAAGCACTGGATGACAGCAAAGAAATAAAAGATTATTCTTATGATTTTCATGTAACAGTTTCCTGAACTTTTGCAATCTTGCTGTGGTATACTTAGGTAGGGTTGTGTTTTTGCCATTCCCCCCACCCCTTTTTAAACTTAATTAAATAGTGGAAAAAGGAAAAAAACTTAAGACATCTCATACATATCTATGAGCATAGAGAATTTAATCAAACATTTCAATAAAGGACAATCATATTGTAATCTGGTTTGTAAGGAAGTCATTTACAAGGTCCAAGTTTTTAGCCCATTGAGAAATGGGTACTATAAATGTATCTTTATAAAGTTTTCAAAAAGGAAATTAAAAGATGAGGAATTCATTTCTATTGTCCAGTCATCTGAACATAGGAAAAAAAAATTCATATTTTCTGAAAAAATGAAAGTGTGTCCCAAAGTATACCTAATTTTAACTATCTAGTAACATTCATAATTAGGTCATTAAAGCAGGTCAGTAGAGAAATTTTAGCAAATTAAATTAAAAGTTTAAAAAAATCAAGTTGGTCCAACCCTCCCAGCTCTTCCTCACACTTCTAGAGGATTAATTCAAGGTAAAACTGCAAATACCAATCTATTTTGAGATCACCGAACAAAGACAGCTCTCAAAATAATTACAGCATGTGTTATCAGAGTATATTTTAAGATAATTTGTATTTTTAAATCCCCGCACAGCTACTTGCAGCAGTGCTATTCATGTAGTAGTTACTATTTTTAGCAACGTATCAAGTATATTGACCCACTTACTTCTTCAAAAATTGTTAGACACTGAAGCTTGAATTAAAACTGGATTTTTTTTAAAAAGCCCTTGCAAACAATGTACCCAAAATAGCTTGTTTTGCCCTTCCCATTAGATGAAAATATGATTGTCTGCTTTCTGATTCAGAATGGCATGTGAGAACATAATTTGATTAGTTAGATTAAGAAAACTAGGTGGGTGTGTTATGGCCCAAACAAGAGATGCACAGTGAACCTGCCCTCCCATATAGGAAAAAAAACAGGTGGTCCCTCGCCTATTCTAAGTATTTCCATTATTTCAGCAAAACTCTGAAAGCCATTATGTCAATTATCCCTTGTTCCCGGTGTAATGAGCAAGAGAAACAGAATTGCATTATCACAGAAAGTCTATGTAGTCCAGCAATTTGGACTCTGGATAAATGCACTTTGAGATTCCAGGATCTTTCCTATAATCTTTTTTAGCCAGGCATAAATTTGCCCTAGATTTAATCAAAACAGCTACATGGCCTATGACAGGAAAAATAAAGCAGGAATCCTATGAAAAAACAAAACTTGAAGCAGATGTTTTGTATACAATTTGATGCTATAAATTATTCTCATCCATGGCAAAGATTTTAAGGTTGCCAAGGTTGAAAAACACCATTTTAAAGGACTGGGGGATAAAAGGGGTAGACACTATCAGTAAAACATTCCCCCCCCACCCCCCCGATAAGGCACACTCTGATGGGAAAAAGTAGAAAGCCAGAAATAGGTATATGCAAAAAAAAAAATCCTGGGTAAGGAACAGTTTGTGCCTGAACAGAAGCACCTGTTTTGTCTGCGCACAGAATAAAATGAGGATATTTTGGTCCAAGTAGAATGGTTTGGGCAGCAGGGAGAAAACATTGAGATCAGCAGGTGGTGAGGAGAGAGGAAGGGAGGAACTTTCTGGGAAGACTGATTTGGGGGGAATCTATCTACGTGGTTCAAGAGAGACCAACCTTGACCACCACCCCCCACTCTGATTTTCAGTTTTATGCAACCATAGCTGCATATGAAGCTCTGAGAACTGAAGAAGCTTCTTGGATGAGAAGCAAAATGTCTTCAAAGAAAACCCAGAAAGTCCAGTTGCCTCTTGAAAAAGCACCTTTGGGACAACCGTGACCAGAATGACCTAGAATCTCCATAGACATATAGCTGGCCTGAAATGGTTCAGGAAGATAGTTTCCCCATTTTGTGCATACCCATAGAGTGGAATAAAGTCACACTTTAATTTGAAATAGTTCTTTACTTAGAGCAAGTACAGAAATATTTGAAGGAAGAATACAGAATATCTTTTCTCATGAAGATGGTCCCTCTGGATGGACATAAGGAACCACTGGAAAAGTTTAGGCACCATCCATATGTAGTAACAAAATGGACCTGAGCACTTATATCTTTTTAGAAAACATACCCAAATTAAAGCAGTTGTTTGAACAGAGTCTTCTAGACAAATTATATTAAAATCAGTATAAAACTTACTTTCAATCTTGCTGAAATCATTTTTCATTTCCTAGACATTTGATGTCTCATGCTGCTGCTGCACCCACATTACTCAAAGTCTGTTGTTCATAGGCTTCAATATAGGTTAATTTTGTATTACTTTTGATGGGTTATTAGACTAACTGCATAAGAAGTATTTTAATGTTGCCCAGCACCTGGTAACTATAGCAGAGAAAAGTTAAAATAACAATAACCTCCTTCTTTTGTTTAGTAATTTGCAGGTTCCCTCCTTAGGCTTCTACAGTGACTTTACCCATTAAACAATAAGTGGGATTAATAAATTCTCCCTCCCCACCATCAAATTAACATCTTTCTAAATTTGCTTGCTAAACCAATTTCAAAAATAACATTACCATTGTTGGAAAAAAAAACTTAAAGGGGCCTTGATCTATATCTGTGGCATCCATTTTAAAAAAAATTGAGCAACTTGATTCCTTCTGATATACTTACTGATTCCTCATAATAAATACATCTGTTGAAAAAGATGCAGCCATTTATAGTTTCTCCCATGCTAATTGATGGGAGACACTCCTCAGGCCCAAAGTTGGAAAGGGGATTCCCCTCCCCCCCAAAAAAAAAAAAAATACTAGAATAAGCCTAGAATCAGGTGTCTGGTCCACATCCTGAGATTAAATCATCAACAGGCAAGCACAGATATTCTGCTTCAAACTACTGCATAATAAGATTTTCCATTTTTTTCATTAGCAAGACAATGTGTGTTTACTGAAACACATACATTTCCATATAATATGCAACAAAATTGGGCTTTTTAAAAAGGAAAAATTATGCTCATCATCCATGCCTTTCAACAGTTATTATACTTTAAGAGACTTAATATTATAAATAAGCTAGCTTCACAGCCCCATATTGTTCAGCAACCATCGGAGACTGCCAAGCAATAAATATAACAATATATTTCTTGTGAAAGGAATAAGAACATCTCTTCCTCTGCAATATGCCTGCTTTACATGTAAAAGGATATACCGGTATGTAAGACTCTACTGTAACTAAAAAAATTATGGATTAAAAAAAATCTCTGGAATTTCCCTTATCACCAAAAGATCTAGCTAGATTTTTCTGGACTAGATGGGCAAATGGACCTTGTTTAAGAAAAACAACTTCTTATGTAATAGCAAAGGTTCATATGTCACACTAAGCCATTGTTACACATAGGCTGTTGAATAAGTCATAACTAGGTTCATTCACCATCCTAAGCCTGATTTGCAATTATTATTCAAATTAGTTTGAAGCAATTTAGAAGCCTGCTCACTTCCTGTGGAAGCCTGAAAATGCTAGGCCCACTTATTGAAGTGCAACTCCTACTGCATTCCTATGGCGGCACAGGAGGGGAAGCTTCTGCATTCACTGTACAAGAAACTAAATTAAAAAGTAATTAGCCATTGTGCCAAATTAATCATTACACTCAAGACTGGAACTCAGTGTTAAGACATTAGTGCTGCTTTTTCGGTGTGCCTATTTTAATAATGTAACTGGGGAGAAGGGGTGTCATTTTTGCTCCCAGCACTGTAGTTACTATTCTGTTTCAGGCAACATAGGCCAATGCTCTATTGCACAGAGTTGATCTTCCCAATTTTAGAAAAGATACTGCAGATTTTTCAGTGTAAAATCACAGCACACATTCTAGCAATGTAGGACACAGAAAATATCTGAATTGGCCTGAACCCAACGACTAGGTGGAGGCTGCCCAATGAGGAAATGTAGCTTAGGGTTTTCTGAGATGGAGGGTCCTCAAATCCTTTGACAGCAAGAATGCTTTGTGTACGTTATTAACTTTGTATGTTTAGAACTAAGAAATTTACTGACAGAACAATTAATCAGTGGAACAATTTTGCCTCCAGAAGTTGTAAATGCTCCAACACTGGAAGTTTTTAAGAAGATATTGGACAATTCAGATTTGTCTGAAATGGTATAGAGTTTCCTGCCTAAGCAGGGGGTTGGACTAGAAGACCTCCAAGGTCCCTTCCAACTCTGTTATTCTATTCTATTCTAAACTAGAAACAGAACCAAAACAACCAAGCCAAGAAGGCACCGCAGAACCTAAACAATAATATAAACATTATCCTTGGCCCTTGTAAAAAGATTTTAGCCTTGCAACTGCTAACTATCGCAAGTGAACCAAAAAAATGATATGAAATAAACCCTTGGGTTGCCAAAGGGAAAACAGCAACCTCCTATTGCCATTATTTTCCATGTTATCTGCCAATCAAGTTGTCAGCAGCTGCCGGAGCAGCAGGCTATGAAAGACATAAAGTTTCTCATCTAACGATCTCTTTTCCATTTTGTAATTGCATATATTGAGGGGTAGAGCTGCCAAAGGGGTCTGTAAGCCAGGAAAGATACTGCTACTCCAAGGCTGGTTTCAGTCTTTGATGCACCAAGGTTCCCTTTTCGTTTCCTTTTTTTTTTAGTGGCGTTCATGAATTTTCAAGCCTGCAAATATGTCTCCACAGGGCTTAGAACTCTATTCTATTCTATTCTGTTCTGTTCTATTAATTCTAATTCTTCCTCTTATTCGAGTTCTTCCTCTGCCTAGCTTTGCCAATATTAATCAAACCAGATTGCAAAGGGGGCTAGGGAGGGAGGTAGCAATAACAGAAATTGTGAATCACAATTGGCTGCTCCCCAATCTGGTTACCCCTCAGATACATCACCCCATTTGGTCTTCTAAACCGGAAGGAAAACGCGGAAAACATTTCTAACAATGATTGGGATTTGCAGAGGATCAGGTGAGATTTTTCTGATGGTGAGGTTGATTGGCTTTCTTCCAAAGGCCACAACCTGGATTGCAGACAACATGTAAGCTAGGGGGCCCAAGGAACAATGTCATCTTCTGTGCCTTGTCCAGTTTTATCAGCTGGGAGAAAGGCAGTTGAGAGACCCTAGCAACACTAGAAGTCTTGGAATAAAAATAACCAAGAGAAGGGCTAAAGACATGCAACTGCTCCATAATGATTTCCAGACTGAGCGATGCCTTTAATTGGATCCTGTCTGTATGTGAAAGTTGGCTATATAAATTGCTGCTGTGCTTTGTTTCTTTATGGTTTAAAAAAAGCCTTTTTAAACCATAAAGATACTTTTTATAGTATCTTTCTTCCCACTCCTCCTGAATACTATTTTCAGATCCTAAAGTGATATCACTATACAATATTATTTCCTACCACTGTGTATGCAAATAAGTTTCTAAATATGCCATTTGTATAGCCAAAATGAAGTGAGATGCACATGGCTGTGTAGCCTGAGTGATGAGACTATGATAGATTATCATTTGTGTCTGGTGAACAGCTATATGGCTGTTTTCAGTGGCCTAAAACACTTGTAAATACATGCACATAAATAAATTTAATTGAGGCGCCATTAGTCCTCCCCATTTTCAGACGAGATAGGTTATGCTGATTTGCTGATTGGCCTTAAAATAAGCCCACCCACCTTCATCCCTGAATATTTCAAATCCAGAACTCCAAATGGGAGAGTAATTAAAACACTGATCTAAAAAATCTGAATGGAAGCATCTACCTATCAACATCCCTCCAAATAACCTTTGATATATAAAGATGTGCACCGCTACTGTAGACAAAGACAGTTGTGGTGAGAAAGCATAACTTCTTTGTAACTTCTATTGCAAAGAAACCCCAGTAGGGCACAAGTATGGGTAGTCCTTGTTTAGTAACCACAACTACTCTGTTGTTAAGTGAAGTGGTTGCTAAATGAAACTGTGACTATGCTTATGACCTTAATTCAGCATTCCTTTGCCTTACAGACCAGCAAAGATGGTAAATGGGTTGTTTGGAAAGTTACTGCTTCATCACTGTTGTTACTGTGAACTGCCCATAAATTAGGCAGTCGCTAAAGGATATCTGCCTGTAGTCACAAGGTAAATCTGGTTTAGTTACTAGAGTTGACTGATTTGAATTAGAGCCATACAGATTCTTAGTTCTCAATTCTTGAACAATAGCAATATCTCCCAGCCTGTATGTAACCTGCAAAAAGATGATTCGGATTTTTATGAGGAAGGACCATGAACTCTGTTCGTGTTTGATTCCTGTAATAAACTTCTAGAATCCTTTCTTCCCAAGTGAAGAGCAGAAGATGGGATGATAGGGGTGTAAAGAACCATATTTATGACAATAAAACAGATACAAAGCCTGGTAGAGTACAGCCAATACTAACCAACTTCATTATGCTCCAAAGCTTATGCCTTATAAAAGCTGGTTAGACTTGAAGATGCTCCCAAACTTTGTGTCCATTCTTTGCCCTTTTGCAGAATACTTAGCCTACAAGCCTGACATCTGTTCACTGTTTCTTTTAGGGTATAGATCTGTCGACTTCTTCGGCAAAAACAAGACAAGCTGAGTCTACAGGCTGTCTTAATACAACTGAGTATTATCTGTATATTTACTGCAAAGGAATAATTAGACATCTCCACAGATGTTATGGCAACTCAGAGGCACTGTGGGCTTTTAGTACTTAAATCCATTGAACCTCGGCTTTGAATGCAAACGTTGTGACATATGTTGACGGGAGAACTATTATTCAGCATTAATTTTCAAAGGGCATTGCTCAGGCTGCATTGCACGGGCTTAGCAGGAATGCAATATACATGGGTAGACATTTCAGCATGTGCCTGCAAAGAAAAGGGGGAAGAGGAAAGAAAGGGGGGCACTCCACCACTATCTGACAATTCAATTCACCATTTATCGTCAAAAAACACTGTTCAGTAGCAGGACACAGGCCCAAGAAAAAAATAAATTAAAAAAAAAAAGTTCGAAAGAGCATGCATGCTTTCAAATAGACTTTCTCCGGACTCTGGAGTGCCCTCGGCAACTGGGACTATCAGATGACAAAGTACTGCCAGGAGAAGACAGGCCAGTGTGATCCTTACCACCTAGGGAGACTTCCATGATTTTGTAAGAAATTGAGTTGTAATAAACCAGATTTGTATGGCAGTTGAAAGGTTCAGGATGGGGCGGATCTGGGCTTCTGCTCAGCTGTGGCCTGTAACATAGGCACGTACAAAAGGAAGGGACTTTTGTGGTAGAAACCAAAGGTTTGCTTCTCTGGTGCTCAGCATCATCCTGGATCAATGGGATGAGGTTCATCTGACTGGTCCTGTCTTCTACAGGGAGCAAGATCTCGTTTGTACTCCTGCTATCTTCCCTGGGTTTCAAGTTGATGTAATTTCTGGCTCTCCTTAAAGAGGCCTTCTCTTCTTCATCCCGACGCTCATCTTCTGAGTTCATGATCAAAAATCTGAAGACCACCAAGTTAAGAAAGGCCCCAATCACTGTCAAGCCCACTAAGATGTACATAAAGCTGAACGCTACGTAGGGAGGCTTCTTCTGCAAAGCTTCGTGTTTCTGCAGGGCGACAAAGTCTCCAAATCCAATGGTGGTCAACGTTATGAAGCAGTAGTAAAAGGCATGGAAGAAAGTCCAGCCTTCAAAATAGGAAAAGGCAGCTGCCCCGATGCCTAAGGTCCCCATACATGAGAGAAAACCAACTACAACCATGTTTTTCATGGAGACTGTTGTCTGCCTCATTCCTAGGCACTGCTTTATTTTTTTTAGCACCATCCGTACAAGAATATTCATGCGCTCCCCAAGGCTCTGGAACATCACCAGAGTGAGCGGGATGCCAAGGATGGCATAGAACATGCAAAACACTTTGCCAGCATCAGTTCCAGGAGCCGCATGCCCATAGCCTGCAGCAAAACAAGGAAATACAAAGAGAAACTTGTATTAAAAATTAAGAAAGAAACAAAATCACACAGTCTACCCAATTTTAAGAACTAGCTTAGTAATGGAAATTTCAGGTAACTGCCTTTCCCTGTGTGGGGGCGACGGGTGATTTCGCTGTCAAGAACTATACAATATGATACACAAAGAAAAGATGATGAAACTTCTCACACGTGTTGAAGGATCAGCTATTTGAGGATGATGAGAAGAAATGCAAACATGAAATGATATGACACCTTAGAAAACACAAGCAATCATTTACTGGCTCAATGTACGTTGATATCTGAAGAAAACTTGATATTAATCTATAGTACCAGTGATGGGATTCAAAAAAATTTATTACCGGTTCTGCGGGTGTGGCTTGGTGGGCGTGGCAGGGGAAGGATACTGTAAAATCTCCATTCCCACCCCACTCCTGGGGGAAGGTTACTGCAAAATCCCATTCCCTCCCGACCCCACTAACCTGCTTTCCACCCCAGTTCTCCAGTGCAGGGCAGGAAAAGAAGACCCAGCTGATCAGCGGGGACTCAGGAGGCAGAGAATAGATGGGGACAGGGCCAGTCAGAGGTGGTATTTGCCGGTTCTCCAAACTACTCAAAATTTCCGCTACTAGATCTCCAGGAACTGATTAGAAGCTGCTGAATACCACCTCTGTATAGTACATAGTAGAACAAGGCTCCCACGTTCACACTAGAGATTATTGATAATCCTTTCCAAGAATTAAAAACACTTGCTGCTGAAGGTGTTAAAGATGATGGTGATACCTAGCATTATATAATTTTGTTTGCATTTTTCCAGACTTGATCTGTTAAAGACCCCAAGAAGAATGAGCAAGTGGAGTTACTTAAGAGGGGAAAGCGAAACTTGTTTTGTTCATTACCAAGTTTGAGAACCATCAGAAAAGCTTTCTGGTCTTCTCTATCCAATACCCTTCTTGCGTAGCCAGTTCACTAAAAGGCTACTACTCTTAGTAAATTTAGAAACAAAGATGCCTACAAGCAATAACTCCAGCTTGTTCATACACGCCCGGTTTATTGAGTGGAACATGAATTAGTTCCAGGCATGAAATTGTATTGACAGAAAGCTAGTAAATATTTGTTTGGTAGTTGCTTTTGTAGACTTATTGGCAAAGCTGAACTATGAATTTCCATTCCAAACCTACAGGGCTTATTTTCTTTATGCATTAACGGTATCTATTTATTATTTTGTTTGTATTTTTTTTTAATCTTTCCCAATTTTCTTTCTTTTCTTTTTTGGCTGGTAGACAAATAAATATTTCAAATGTCATTACTCTCTAGATTTGTTTATAGGCATTATAAAATGATGGGGTTTTTTTTCTTTTCAATTTCTTTCCTTATGAAATGTGCTACACCGTTATCTTTTCAGTTGCCAAACATCAGGTCAATGTTTTCTTTGAGTACAGCATCCTCATTACAGCACTTTTTCCAGCTGATCCAAATCATGCATATATAAAATAAATACTTTATCATTACTTACAGCTACATCTTACTGCTTATCCATTCAGTTTGGAAACATGCTTGGAGACCTCTCTGTAATCCCTTACCCCCACCATCAATGAGCATCATCTATTGCTCATCCTGATCTCTACATTATCTGCAAAAATATTAAAAAGCAACATTTCCATTGGTGTGCCTCACTCGGGGCTCCATGTCTTATATCCCTCCACTCAGAAAAACCCCCATCTACTTCATTCTTTAACCAAATTGAAATCCAAGTCCTGGTTTCCTGAGAAGTAAAGACAATATTTGCACGACAAGATAAAAGAAAGTGGGGATCAAAAACTGGATGTTGAGAAACGTAAGTTGCACAAAAGTACAGTGGAAGAGAAGGTATTCTAAGGATAGTCATATGCAAACCAGACATGCCAATTTGCTTTTCTGCAAGGTTTGGCAAGAACAACTTTGCATGGATTATTTCCCATTCAATCTTGTCCCTTTATCCTGTACATAAACAGTGATGTCAACAGTTCTTCTCCAAAGAAGAGACAGTTAAAGATACATGAATATATCACCATAGATGGAAATCGTACTTGCTATTATTTATGTTATTGTGGAAAGAGAGGAGCCTTGTTGCAGTGCAATACTCATTTTTTTCTTTCTATCAAATATTGTCCTTTTTTTTTTTATAAACCAAAATTCAAACACAATAATTTGGATAGTGGGGATTGGGAAAACAAAAATATCCTAAATTGTATAGTTAGCAATTAATGTGTAATTTTTAATATTTGAAACCCACTTGCTTCATGGATGCTGGAAGAAGCAATTGCTGCCAATTCTCCAAAATGCTGGGGAAACCCGGGGCAGAAATAAGTGTCCAAAGATATTCTCTCCATAAATACATTCCTATGCCAGGCTTAATAACAGCGAAGAGAATGTTTCTCTGGTCTTAAGTGATTTAATTTGTGTCACACACCATGAGGATACGCATATCCAATAGAAGAATAGGACATATGGGGGGAATCCTCAACTTACAACCATGGGTTTAGCCACCATTCAAAGTCAGAATAGCACTTGTGACTGGTCCTCGCACTTATGACCATTGCAGCATCTGCCTGGCCATGTGATCTAACTTTGGGTGCTTGGCAACTGGAACGTATTTATGATGGTTGCAGCATCCCGGGGGTCATGGGATTGCCAATCCGTGACCTTCCTAGCCAGCTTCTAACAAAGCAAAGTCAATTGGGAAAGCCAGATTTGCTTAATAGCCTCAAAATTCATTTAACAACTCCAGCAATTCGCATAATAACGGTGGCGAAAAGGTCCTAAAATCAGGCACGACTCATTGCCTTGCTTAACGATGGAAATTCTGGTCCCAATTATGGTTGTGTATGGAAGACTACCCGTGCAGCTTTACATGAGTGAACTATAGGTCGTCCTCGACTTACAACAGTTCATCTAGTGACCGTTCAATGTTGCAACGGTATTGAAAAATGTGCCTTGTGACCATTTTTCACAATCCCTACTTTTGCAGCATCCCCATGGTCACGTGATCAAAATTTGGACGCTTGGCAACTGGTTCATATTTATGATAAACAGATAATCAGAGTTGGAAGGGACCTCATAGGTCATCTAATCCAACCCCCCGCCCAAGTGGGATGTTTTCAGGGATCATGTTCTGCCACCTTCTGGCAAGCAAAGTCAATGGGGGAGCCAGATTCATTTAACAACCAGTTACTAATTTAACAACTGCAGTGAATCACTTAACAAATGTTTACAGATTTACAGATTAACAGAGTTGGAAGGGATCTTGTAGGTCATGTAGTCCAACCCCCTACCCAAGCAGGAGAACCTACACCATTTCTCAGAGATGGAAGTCCAGTCTCTTCTCTCTTTTTTTTTTTTTTTTGAAAAAAAGTTTTATTGGTTTTAACAACGAACAAAAACATATAAAACATAAAGCATAAAAGCATCATCCTCCTTCATAAATTTACAGACAGTGTATCGGTTGGTTTACCACTCTTTTTTGTGCATCCATTTCATAGTCTCCATTGTAGTTATATTAAATAATAACTCATATTATCAATCAACAATTATATAACCTAATATCATTATTAAACAATCATTTGACTATAATTTTATTAATTCATACTTTAACGAGATAACTATAATTTACTTAGTTTATTTTATAACAAATCGTAAAGTCATACCAGTTCTATCTTAATAAAATTTTATAAAAATAGTGTCAAAAAAAGAAAAGAAAAAAAGTATGTATTCATTTCCTAAGTTTCTAAATATTCTATTATTATATTGTATTATCTAACCATTGATAGAAAAGGTCCCAAACTTCATAAAATTGTTTATCTTCTTGTTCTCTAATTTCAAATGTCAATCTACTCATTTCAGCACATTCCAATATTTTCTTAATAATTTCTTCCTCTGATGGTATTTTCTCACTCTTCCAATTTTTAGCAAATACAATCCTAGCCGCTGTTAATACATTTACAATCAAATACTTCAAATTTTTATTATATGTATCAGGTAAGATTCCCAATAAAAAAATCTCTGGTTTCAAATCTATATGTTTCTTGAAGTCCAGTCTCTTCTTGAAAGCTTCCAGTGATGAAGCTCCCACAACTTCCGAGGGCAAGCTGTTTCATTGGTTGATTGGTCTCACTGTCAGAAAATTTCTCCTTATTTCTAGGTTGAATCTCTCCTTGGTCAATTTCTATCCATTATTCCTTGTGTGGTCTTCAGGTGCTTTGGAAAATAGGTTGACCCCTTCCTCTCTGTGGCAGCCCTTCAGATATTGGAACACTGTTATCATGTCTCCCCTGGTCTTTCTCTTGACTTTCCCAGATCAATTGGGGATGAGTGACCAGTTACATTACAGCAAATGTAATGCAATTGCAAAAGTCCCAGAGTAGCATTGGAAGAAGAGATCTGAAGCAAGATGGCAGTAATTCACACTGAAAGCTCATGAGATAAAGTGCTTATAACATCCTAATTTTCTTGAAAATTGGGAACCAATCAGTGTGAGGACACTAAACTGGCATTGATGCTGGACTTCTCCAGTGAGCAGGATTCACGTCTCAACTCCTGAATTTACGACCACAATTGAGCCCAAAATTTATGCAGCTGAGTGAGAAATTTCTTAAGTAAATTTTGCCCCATTTTACAACTTTTCTTGCCACATTTGTTAAGTGAATCACTGGTTTCCCCATTGACTTTGCTTATCAGAATGTCGCAAAAAGGAATCGCATGACCCAGGGACCCTGCTGCCGTCATAAATACGAGTCAGTAGCCAAGCATCTGTGTCACACGTCCATGGGGACACCGCAACAGTCATAAGTGTGAAAAACGGCCGTAAGTCACTTTTTTCAGGGCTGTTGTAACTTTGAATGGCCATCAAGTAAACTGTTATAAGTTGAGGACTACCTGTACTGTCCTTTTCTCTTTTGTAAGTGAGCCCAGCTCCAGGTGGAAAGTGGATTGTGAGCAAGCGAAAGCACTCTGTACATATTCAGAAATGCTTTTCATAATAGCTAGCTCGTACATTCTATCGTTCAGGAAAAAGCTAAAATTAAGCTTGAAATGTGGGATTGTTGGGGAGCAGAGAAAAGCTCACGTTGACTGATGGCAGCCTGCAGCAGTGATTTCTGGTGGGCCAATCTGCCTGAGAATGCCTCAGCTTGTAGCCCCAAAGCATCTTGAGACCACCAAGCTGGGGAAGGCTGGTGTAAGAGCAGCAGTGGTGGGATTCACAATTTTTTAGTACCGGTTCTGTGGGTGTGGCTTGGTGGGCATAGGGAAGGATTCCCCCCCTACCCCACTAACCTGCTTTCCAGCTCCGTTCTCCTATGCAAGGCAACAAAAGAAGACCCAGCCAATCAGCTGGGACTCGGGAGGCAGAGAATAGATGGGGGCAGGGCCAGTCAGAGGTGGTAATTGCTAGTTCTACGATCTACTCAAAATTTCCGCTACCTGCTGAACACCACCTCCGAAGAGCAGCGATAGGAACCAAGATCACACCAACTAGGGCAGGGGTATTCAAACTTGACAGCTTTAAGACTTGAGGACTTCAACTCCCAGAATTCCTCCTCCAGTCATGTTAGCTCAGGAATTCTGGGAATTGAAGTCCACAAGCCTTAAACTTGCCAAGTTTTGAAGACCCTTGGACTAGGGTCATCTGTTTCTTGAGCCTTTGTGGGCTCTGGGTCCACTGAAGAGTTAAATGCTCACCTGAACGCATGTAAACTCTGTTCAGCAGTCCTTACTACATGCCAACGCCCCTAAACTGCTATACCTTTTAAGTTCTAGTGCTCACATCCAGCCTAGAGCAGATGTCTCCATACTTGGTAACTTTAAGACTTGTGGACTTCAACTCCCAGAATTCTCCAGCCAGCATAGCTGGCTGGAGAATTCTGGGAGTTGAAGTCCACAAGTCTTAAAGTTGCCAAGTTTGGGGACCCCCGGCCTAGAGGATGGATCCCTCAGGACGCCTCACGCCACACCTACAGCTGGCGAGGCGGGGGAAGAGCCGGGCGCACCCACAGGTGGCTTCTTGGAAGGACGGGCGAGGGGATGATGGGGAGGCGGGGGAAGGGAGGCCGCCTCATAGCCAAAGAGAAAGCGGACCCTTGGACGCGCACACTCACCGATGGTGGTGATCACCGTGATGGCAAAGTAAAAGGAGCCGGCGAACCTCCACTGACGGCCGGCTCGGTGAGGCTCGGCCCGCAGGACCAGCCGCTCAAACTCCCGGTAGTCTTCCGCCGAGAAGCGGTACTTCTTTCGGAGGTCGCTGCGCTTCTGCTCCAGGAGGCGCTTGTGGCCGACCTCGGCCTCGGCCTCGAGCGCATCGAAGACGGCGGCGCCCACCAGCAGATAGGAGAAAACGCAGACGATGAGGGAGACCGTGCGGAGGTTCTGCCGCTTCATGGCGAGCAGGCGGCCGCCCCGTGGAGGCATCATCAGCCGGGACGCCGCATGGCCCCCCGCGCCAGCCGAGCAAGAGCTTCCTACGCCCAGCCCGCCATCCCCCTCGGCGACCACCACCCCCTCCCTCCCGGGCTTCGCGCCGGGGTGCAGCTGCCGTCCCGGGTCGAGGTCGATTCTGCTTTCCGCCCTGGTTCAGCTCCGTTCGTACCTGCGGCGGTCTCCGGCGCGTGTGGCAGCCCCAAACGAGCGGCTCCAGTCGCAGGCGGGAGCCGCCGCCGCCGCCACGCCTCCCCTTTTCCAGCTGCGGGTGTGGGAAGAGGAGGCGGGTGGGGCCGGGAGCTCTTGCGCCACCGGAGGCCGCATCCCGGCGAACCGAAGGAGCTTCAGACTCGTTGAACTCGCGCCGTCCTGACTGGAACCTGAGTGCCTGGAAACCCGGGACCCTAACGGCGTTCCCGAACCTCAGCCCTACCCATCGGTTTCTCAGCAAGGCAGTCACTGCCGCTCACATAGCCGATGGAACCCAGTAGGATTTTTTTTCCCCAAGTACTGAATGCATTTTTTATTTTCCATAGCCAACTGCACAGCTTATTATTTGCTCTTTGAATGACGTCATTAGTCCCAGTTTTGTTTTTTGTTTTTTGCCCTGGCTCTTTGACAATTTGAGCAGTGAGCCCCTCTACCAAGGACAGAAATTAAAGTGGCTTTGATTTGCATTTGGCATCTTTTATTACAAGGATAGTATAACTCCCCCTCTCCACTGGCAATAACTTTTGGAGGTTTTCAGAAGCTTAAGTGCCTCTGATTTCACACACAGCCTTTTTGCTTAATTGCTGCTTGGCCAGGAAAAGCAACCAGGTATGGTAGTAACATTCCCATTAGGTGCTGAACAGGTGAATCTTGATTTTATTCTGGTTCAGTTGAACAACCGAAGTTGTCTTCTATATTCGTTGCCAAAGTGTGGTAAATTTAATGTCAGCGTTTCATGAACGCATCAAACTAATGAACAGGCAATCCATCAAAAATTAGGTGCTTAAAACGAATTTAGAAAAAAAACTGGTTAGTGTGAAGTATGGTAAAACGGTGGATTTGATTCACTGAGTTCAAAGCCAAAATGGTGTCAGTATAAATTTAGCTCTAAGTAATCCTTTTGATAGACATTATACTGTTCCCGCCCACTGCTAGGAGATTTGAAGAGCCCGCAGCAGGTCACATGCTTGCTGTGTTTCTCTTTTAGTTCCTGTTTTGTAATTTTTTAAAATAATAATTAGACCAAGCAGATGGCAAGCTTGCGCACTACCCAGGTGTGGAAAATGCTGCCTCTTATTTAACTGTTCCCTAAGCACCATCTCTTCATCCCAAGTCCCCATTCCATTATATATTCAGAATAATACGTTAAATTTAGAACATTTGTGTTGTGTGAACACACCTTGTACAATAAAATCAGGAAATCAGGAAGAGTGCTGCATAAGTCAAAGGGATGAAGCCTCATACAACAGGACCCTAAGTCATGCAGGCACCCCTAACATTTACATCTGTCTACTAACTTGGTATCTGCACAGAAAATGCTTCTGCACAGTGATCACTGCATGAAGGCTTCAGCAGAAATAGGAATCCAATGGTGAAGAATCTGATTTCCTGGAGAACCAGCAGGTTATGCTGTGTAGCAGGGCTGTCACTCTCCTCGTCATCATGCTGGCGTCACATGAGGGAGCTGACTTTTTCCCCCTTTGCTAAACCAGGCATAGGCGTGGCCAGTGTGTGACACAACTTTGACTGCCCTGTTGTATAGTTTCCCCCTGCAAGTGAGTGGGCGCTTGTGCGTGTGTGTATATAGATATAGATATATGTGTGTGTGTGTGCGCTTTGTGTGTGTGTATATACATATGTGTGTGTGTCTGCGCTTTGTGTGTGTGTGTATGTATATATATATATATATATGGTGTTCGGCTTGGTTCGGGTATTTTCCCACGTCATTGTAGTTCTTTTAAAGTTGTAGCAACGTTTCAGCAGAATCTCATCTGCCATCATCAGGCTTCTGTATTGTGTCCGTCTGTGAGTCAGACTTTTACAGTGGTTTCAGATTTGAATTTGGGGCAGCCTATTGCTGTGCCAGAATGGTTTTTTCTTCATCCTGATTGGTTGGGAGTCTTGGTCTGTGTTTATTGGTCTCGGAGTTTGCTGTGTTCTGCTTGATTGGTGTCTCTAATATCTTCTGTCTGTTTTTTTGGCTCTTTTTGTATCTTGATTGGCTGGCAGCATTGTGTTGCTTTATAGGAGGCCTTTAGTGCAGCTTGGCTTCGGGTAAATGGACGGCTATCATTAGTTAGGAAGCTGGGTTTCATCTGGGTGCCTGGTTGGGATGTGTTTGAGCTGGAAGTATCAGGGGGGATCTGTTTGTGCCCAGGTGTTTGCCTGGCTTGTGGTGTGGAGATTCTTTTGTTTGTGAGTGCAGGCTTCCAAATGATTGACAGCCTGGTGGAATCATCTCTTCTATTCATGCTTTCTGGTCTTTTTTCAATCTCTATGGCTTCTCTGATGATTCTGTGATTAGGGTTTTCTATAGTGGCCAGGGTTTTGGTGCCATTGAAGTTGATGCTATGACCTGTGGCTTCCATGTGTTGGACTAGTGAGGAAGTGTGTTCCAGCTTTTTGACTGCATTTTTGTGTTCATCCAGGCGGGTGCTTATTCTTCTATTGGTCTGTCCAATGTATGTGGCCGGGCATGATGCACAGGGGACTTCGTATATGCCTTGGTTTTCCAGGTCAATTTTATCTTTGGGGGTTGCTAAGGATGGCTGCTATTTTTTTCTGTCTGTTTTGAAGGCAGTCCTGATGTGATGTCTGTGTAGTACCTTACTAATTTTGTCTGTAGTACCTCTTATGTAGGGCAGGACAGCTGTTCCATAGGTCTGTTCATTTTCTGGGTCTCTATTATGTTTCAGTGTGTTTTTGTGGATCAAGCTGGTGATTTTGCTTTTGTGGAAGCCGTTGGCTGTCAGTACTTTAGTCAGGGTGCATAGTTCAGTCTTAATGTGTGTCTTGTCTGCCAGGCGTTTGGTTCTGGTAATTAGAGTTTTAGCCACGGAGTTTATCTGTGCTGGGTGGTGGTGGGATTGGGCGTTGAGGTAGCGGTTGGTGTGGGTTTTCTTCTGGTATATGGTGTGTCCTAGTGTGCCATCTGTTTTTTTGTAGATTAGTACATCTAGGAATGGTAGTTGTTTGTTTGTTTCTGTTTCCATGGTGAACTTGATTTTGGGGTGTGCGCTGTTTAGGTGTGTTAGGAAATTGTTTAGGTTTTCTTGTCCATGGGGCCAAATCACGAATGTGTCATCGATGTATCTTAACCATAGTTTGGGTTTGAGGATGGCATTGGCCAGGGCTCTGGATTCGAATTCT